>NC_048300.1:90452761-90514220 GCF_013100865.1 Trachemys scripta elegans
CGCCCCCGGCCGTCGCTTCCCCAGCGCAGCTGGAGCCTGGGAGGGGAAGCGCCCAGCCAGGGGCGCAGGGTCTGGAGGCTGCCCGGCAAACCGTGAGGCCGGTAGCGCTTGGGCTTCGGGCAGCCCCCTTGCCTCCGGACCCTGCACCCCCAGCCGGGCACTTCCCCTCCCGGGCTCCGGCGGTGCAGAGTCCGGAGGTATGGGGGCTGCCCAAAGCCCATAGCGCTCGGCTCTTAAACAGAGCCGAAGAGTCGGGGAGAAGCAGAGCCGCCGTGGCCGGAGGCTCTGCTCCTCCCCTGACTCTTCGGCTCTGTTTAAGAGCCGAGCTGCCCCAGCGCTACCGGCTTCGAGCCCGGGAGGGGAAGTGCCCGGCCGGCGGCTGGGGTCCGGAGGCAAGGGGCTGCCTGAAGCCCATAGCGCTCGTGCAGCTCAGCTCTTAAACAGAGCCGAAGAGTCAGGGGAGGAGCAGAGACCCCACGGGAGGGGAAGTGCCTGGCCGGCATTTTCCCGGACATGTTCGGCTTTTTGGCAATTCCCCCCGGACGGGGGTTTGAGTGCCGAAAAGCCGGACATGTCTGGGAAAAACCGGACGTATGGTAACCCTAACATATCTATTCAGGGGATACCATCATAGGACCTAATCACATCAGCCACACCATCAGGGGCTCGTTCATCTGCACATCTACCAATGTGATATATGCCATCATGTGCCAGCAATGCCCCTCTGCCATGTACATTGGCCAAACTGGACAGTCTCTATGCAAAAGAATAAATGGACATAAATCAAACATCAAGAATTATAACATTCAAAAACCAGTTGGAGAACACTTCAACCTCTCTGGTCACTCGATTACAGACCTCGAAGTCGCAATACTCCAACAAAAATACTTCAAAAACAGACTCCAATAAGAAACTGCAGAATTGGAATTAATTTGCAAACTTGACACCATTACATTAGGCTTGAATAAAGACTGGGAGTGGATGGGTCATTACACAAAGTAAAACCTATTTCCCCATGCTAATTTTCCCCCCTACTGTTCCTCACACCTTCTTGTCAACTGTTGGAAATGGGCCATCCTGATTATCACTACAAAGGTTTTTTTTCTCCTGCTGATAATGGCCCACCTTAACTAATTACCCTCGTTATAGTTAGTATGGCAACACCCATTTTTTCATGTCCTCTGTGTATATATATCTTCCTACTGTATTTTCCACTGCATGCATCTGATGAAGTGGGTATTAGCCCACAAAAGCTTATGCTCAAATAAATGTGTTAGTCTCTAAGGTGCCACAAGTACTCCTGTTCTTCTTATCCCAGTACAGTGCCTGCAGTATGCCAAGGCCTCAATCCAGACCACAGTTTCACAGCTGGCTCCCCAAGGACGAAGCATCCTGGAGCTCCTTTAATATGTAAGGCTGCCAGCACTGCTGCTAAATCAACACATCTTCCTTTCAATTAGGTTCAGCAGTTTGACATCCCAGTGTGATACCTCATCCCAGTGCAGTCCGCAGAGAGAGACAGTACACTCTGGTCTACTCTGTGGAACTCAGCAGCATTATGATGTCCTAACCTGCGTGGTTGCTAGCAACAAGAGAGGTAGTTTAGAAATCCTAGCTGTTGCGGAATAGTGGAATATCACCTAAGAGGGGTGAATACAATAAATCTGAAATTGGTGTTTGATAACTGGGTACATTAAGGCAGAATATAGTACAAACCACCAAGCATTGTACAGTATATACCATCTTCTATACAAAAGCAGCCAATGTACGGCAAGTACATTTGCCATTCTGTATTAGACATTGGTACTGTTCCTGAGAAATAAGATAATGTACTTTACCCAACCTTTTAAATTATGTTAATTAATACAATTTTTGTAACACCATATGATGTACAGTAGGGCAGTGAACAATACACTTCCAAAGACAACCAGAATACATTTTCACTGCAAGCTGACAGCAGACAGACATGGATCCATCTTTGCTCCACTGAAGCTGAACGTTGATAAGCACAGAGTTTAGAAGGCCAGGGATTTTTTTCCCCCATACAGAGAAGAGTTTAGTGCTAGTGAAAAGTGTCAGATAGCATTTGAGATTGAAGCTTTCCCTTTATTCACAGAAACAGTACCCTAAGTGGCTGCACTAATGTGCTGTATCCTTGTTCAAGAATGGCCACCTCTATAGGTGAAAGTTAATTCAGTCACCTGGCTCATTCTATCAGCTTAACTTCTGTACCCAGAAAGATAATGCAGCAAATAATTAAGCAATCAATTTGCAAACACCTAGAAGATAATAAGGTGATAAATAACGGTCAGCATGGATTTGTCAAAAACAAATCATGTCAAACCAACCTGATAGCTTTCTTTGACAGGATAACAAGCCTTGTGTATAGGGGAGGAGCAGTAGATGTGGTACATCTTGACTTTAGTAAGGCTTTTGATACTGTCTTGCATGACCTTCTCATAAACAAACTACGGAAATACAACCTAGATTGAGCTACTATAAGGTGGGTGCATAATTGGTTGGAAAATTGTTCCCAGAGAGTAGTTATCAGTGGTTCACAGTCATGCTGGAAGGGCATAATGAGTGGGGCCCTGCAGGGATAGGTTCTGGGTCCAGTTCTGTTCAATATCTTCATCAATGATTTAGATAATGGCATAGAGAGTAAACTTATAAAGTTTGTGGATGATACCAAGCTGGGAGGGGTTGCAAGTGCTTTGGAGGATTTGATCAAAATTCAAAATGATTTGGACAAACTGGAGAAATGGTCTGAAGTAAATAGGATGAAATTCAATAAGGACAAATGCAAAATACTCCACTTAGGAAGAAACAATCAGTTGCATACATACAAAATGGGAAATGACTGCCTAGGAAGGAGTACTGCGGAAAGGGATCTGGGGGTCATAGTGGATCACAAGCTAAATATGAGTCAACAGTGTAACACTGTTGCAAAAAAAGCGAATATCATTCTGGGATGTATTAGCAGGAGTACTGTAAGCATGACACGAGAAGTAATTCTTCCGCTCTACTCTGCAGGTTTGTTTAGTCTGGAGAAGAGAAGACTGAGAGGCGACATGATAACAGTTTTCAAGTACATAAAAGGTTGTTACAGGGAGGAGGGAGAAAATTTGTTCTTCTTAACCTCTGAGGATAGGACAAGAAGCAATGGGCTTAAATTGCAGCAAGGGTGGTTTAGGTTGGACATTAGGAAAAACTTCCTAACTGTCAGAGTGGTTAAGCACTGGAATAAGTTGCCTTGGGAGGTTGTGGAATCTCCATCATTGGGGATTTTTAAGAGCAGATTGGACAAAAACCTGTCAGGGATGGTCTAGATAATACTTAGTCCTGCCTTGAGTGCAAGGGACTGGACTAGAGGACCTTTCGGAGTCCCTTCCAGTTCAATGATTCTATGAGTCTATGATCATCACAAGCCTTTGCCTGAAGCTTCTTAGAAGGGTGTCAGTATGAGTTGTGAAGATTGTTTTTGTGACAAGGACACCTGTCGATTGCAAACTTGACTGAGACCACTGACTTATTTGGCATAGGCCCCAAAACAGCTGTCTGATGATAGTTGCTTTATATCACTTCCATCCTGGAACGGATTGGTGACACTGAAGTGAAAGGCTCTATCATTCACTGTTGAATCCCAGGGAATAATCCAACCCTTGGAAATGTTCTTTTCCATGTCATTGCTCTGAAAGTCATTGGGTAGAATTAAGTACAGTAAAAAGTCATGCTAACATCACTTGGGGGCCTGTTCTAAAATCAACATACTATCCAGGTGATAATATATTCGCCTTGAAAGAGAGTGAAGAAATATTTTTGCTTGCATTGCTCGGCTGTTTTTCAACATGACAGTTGCTGCCACTCTTGCACTGGCTCTTTCATGCTGAATACCATATTGCAATGATGCTTGCCACTAACAGAGTGGGAGAAGGAACAAATATAGCATTGATATTATAATTAGAGATGGTCCTGAGCTACAGCATTTGAATCCCGAGTTCAGACTTCCGATCTGATCTGTTGTGTACCCATGTCTAATTATAACAGCCATGGATAATGCCATAGACATTCACACGCCATGATAATCAGTGCAGAAAATGTTGTACGAGAGCAGCAGAGGAAAGAAAAAAGCCTCATTAAAGCTAAGTGCAGAGCTGGTTAGATAGTAAAAGATTCCTAAATAAGAATGCAGAGCAGTGGTTCATTGAATGATATTCATAGATTCACAGAATTTAAGGCCAGAAGGGACCATTTGATCATCCTGTATATCACAAGTATTAAATTTCATCTAGTTAGTCCTATATGAAGCCCAATAACTTGTGTTTAGTTAAAGCATATCTTCTAGAAAGGCATCTAATCTTGATTTGAAGATGGCAAGAGATAAAGAATGCATCACTTCTCTTGGAAGTTTGTCCCAGTGCTTAATCACCCTCACAGTCAAACTTTTTTGACTAATTTCTAATATGAATTTGTCTGACTTTAGCTTCCAGCTGAAGTCCTCTGTGTTAACTGTATTCTGTTCTGTGTTAATGAGCCTTTAGTTCCTGGTATTTTCTCCCCATAAAGGTACTTATACATTGTAATCAAGTCACCTCTCAATCTTCTTTTTGATAAGCTAAACAGATTGAGCTCTTTTTATCTGTCATGTAAGTCATTTGAATTATTTTTGTGGCTCTTTTCTGCACCCTCTCCAATTTTTCAACATTTCTTTAAAACTGTGGACAGCAGAAGTTGGCCCACTATTCCAGTACCAATGTTTACCCCCGTTTACATATCCACAGATTGCCCTGGCCCTTTTTGCTACAGAATCACACTGAGGGCTGATATTGGGTTGCTTGTCCACTATGACCCCTAGATCCATTTCAGAGGCACTGATTTCCAAGATACAGCCCCCATCATGTGGTAGGGCCTGCATTTCTGGTCACTAGATGTAGAACTTTGCATTTGGCTTCTTTAAAACACATTTTGTTTGAATTGGCCCAGCTTACCAAGCAGTCCCAATCATTCTGTATCACTGCCCTGTCCTCACCATTATTTACCACTTCACCAATCTTTGTGTCATCTGCAAATCTTATCAACATTGATTTTTATATTTACTTCAAGATCATTGATGAAAATACACATCTACCCCGATATAACGCGACCCGATATAACACGAATTCTGATATAATGCGGTAAAGCAGCGCTCCGGGGGGGGTGAGGCTGCGCACTCCAGCGGATCAAAGCAAGTTCGATATAACGCAGTTTCACCTATAACGCGGTAAGATTTTTTGGCTCCCAAGGACAGCATTCTATTGAGGTAGAGGTGTATTGACAAGTATTGGGCCTAGTAAAAATCCCTGCAGAACCCCTCTATAAACACCCCCATTCAGTGATGACTCCCTACTTTTTCACATGATCCATGAGTTATCATTATCCATGAATATTCAGACCCCTACTTGGTATTAGTGAAAATAGTCATAACTTTCAAAAATTTCACTAATTTTAATATGAATAATTTTTAAGAAGAAAATTCATGCTCTCTCCCTCAGCACTTCCTTCCTGTGCCCCTTTACCAGTCTTAAGCTGATGCGCTAATTAGCTCATCCAGCACACCAGCCTAATTAGCTAATTACTTTTAAGTGTCCCAGTCATCTTTCTCCAGGGGACTAATGATGTTGGAATAATGAATGCATTTGAAGAATAAAGATCAGTTCACAAATGACTTGCTAACTAAAAAGTGAGGCTATGTTTGTAATGAATTTATTTGATATTGATCAGTTCAACTAGCTCTCTCCAGGAGAGGAGTTATAGCCAAGGAAATTACAAGAACTCCGTTAATCAAGTAGGGTGTGGTCATAACTAACTGTTATGCTTATGCTCAAATAAATTCGTTAGTCTCTAAGGTGCCACAAGTACTCTTGTTCTTATAACTAGCGGTGGCCATAATTAAACATTGTTAATATTACAACATAGGGTTGTTTTAATAAAGTCTTACTGTAGTGGACTTTTAAAAAAAATAGTCCTAAAGCATTATCTAGAAAACAACAACAGTTACTGAGTCAGTATACTCTAAAGACTCTTCTTGGAGTAACTTCCTTTAGCACCTTTAGCATCAACAGATGCTTACATACAAAAATGCATTAGTCATGCATCCGATCACGCCCTACGTTTTGTTAAGTATCTAAATGTTGGAACAACTGATATGGAGTCTCTTCCAATGTGAATCAGAAGTAAAGTTGAAGAATTTTAACTGAACAAAAATGAACAAGTCTTCTGAATAACATTTTTAACACCTAACTGACTTAGGCGCCTAAGCCCCATCAGTAAATTAATTATATTGATTTCAAAGGTCAACTGTAGATACTATATAAATAATATAAGCAGCAAGGACAAGCTATTTAAAAAATAGGTGTAAATGACAAAACTAAAGGTCCAATTCACCATCGCCTTGCATCTTATGTAGTCACTTACACCAGTGGAAAGTGAGTGCATAATGTTACCGTTAGAATTAGTGTGATTTGCAGTCACTTTGCAAAGCCATGGTGAATCAGACTTCAAGTCGAGAGTAAAAACAGCCCTTGCTTTTCTTCCAAGAGCCTGTTCCAACTGACATTTTCCATTCAAGCAGTCAGTTTTGGTCTCTGGGTTGGAGATGAGTCATGTCACGATTCCAGATGAGTTAAAGAAATCAACACATTCCAGAAGTGATTCATTGAGAGAGGTTTCACTGTCATTTGCATATTTTTTAACCCCAAGCAGTAACAACCATCTGAAGGTTTGCCTTTGTCTTTGTAATATCTAATTGTAGTTTATTTTTCCAGCTATCCAAACTGTACATAATTAAAGTCATATTGAGCAAATGTTGAATGGTATGAAAAGTTTTGGCATATGTATACAATTTATTATCTGTAGAATTTGGCATCCTTGGAGCTCTATGGCTGCATTTAAGAAAAAAATTGGCCTGACTTTGTGCATACGTAACACTCTTTGAAGCATTTTGTTTTTCTGTAAAAACTACGACGCTCCATGACACATTTAACCCTTTCCCTCTTGCATTACAATTTATATGGAGAGAAAATAAAACTTGAAAACATTTACTGGCAACACAAGGGCTTTTGAAAAAGCTCAACCAGGGTGAAGAATTTACTGCAATACTACAGAATGCTTGCCTAGATACACAAAAAAGGCAGCAGTATGTAGACAAATTTTATAGTCAATAATCGGCAAACACTACTCTCAAAGTGCTGGCAAGTAACAAGGCTGTGTACTGGGGAGATCTGTGAGGTCTTGTCCCGAGGCAGCAAAGTTTCTTCATGGCTGCAATAGCCTATTGTACCCTACCTTTGTGGTGTGGTTGGTGACTCTAGAAGATAATTGTGGATCCATTAGCCCTGCTCCCACCCCTGCCTGTTCACAACCGGTCCCTCCAACATGTACATAGGAAACCCCTCAGAGCTGGCTCTGCAGCACACAAAGCCTATGTCTTCTCTGCTAAAAGAGGTGTGTTTTTTACATCGGGTTAGCTGTCTTGATGGTTTTTGCAGTGAAGACAGCCAAAGACTTCACACTCTTGGGACCTGATCATGACCTTATTTGCAATGATTTTACACTGATGTAACTCCACTGACATGGTCCACAGGCCAGGAAATTGAAAAAGGTCTGGGTTCCAGTCATCCCATTATTGGCCATACAGGAAGAAAAATCACTATGATGCATACTTAATGGGTTAGAGGGAAGGCATTTTGGAGAGAGGGGAAACCAACTTAAATTAAAACAATATGCTCATGTACATTCCTTAATAATGTGGAGGAGGATGAGTAAGAAGGAGTGTAAAGGAGGATGACCTAAGGAGTGGACAGAAGAGAGGACGGTCTCTGCGTCAGGGACTGGGACATGAGCGGTCATGCCTAGTGGTCAGAGCAGGAATCAGGCATCAGGAAATGGAAATGTGGGTTAGAATCAGAGTCAGAGGCCAGAGCCAAGAGTTGAGTCAGAGCCAGGAATCAGAATCAGAGAGTCAAGCAAAGGGTCGGAGTTGTAGTCAGTCAGAGAACAGGCGCAGGGACCAGGAACAGAGCAGGGCTGAAGTCAGGAACTGGGGACGAGGCTGGGAGTTGGGTTTCAGCCAGGAGGGTCGGTAGCAACAGCAGGCCAGGATCCGCCTTGTTACACAGACAACTTCCTGTGGTTCCCTTTGGCTCAAATAATGCACTTGGCCCAATCAGGTGCTCTGGAGCTCCTCCAGCCAGGTGCCTGTGGGCAGTACCTTTAGTGATGTGTAAGGCCTTAGGGCTCCCAATACTCCAGGCACTAGTAGACCGGTTAGGTGTTGTTGTGAATGCAATAGTGGCTCATAGGCCTCGGTTGAGGACTCATGGATCTTAACACTCTGTTGCACTGAGAGCAATTACAGGCCAGTAAGCTTAACTTCAGTACCAGGCAAATTGGTTGAAACGGGTGTTTGCTTTCAGCAGAGAAAGAGATAGGCAGCCCAAGAAATGGACAGAACTGAGGATAAGTCCTGAGGAAGTTTGTGTAGGAAAACAAACAATAATAATTGAAGCAAAATCTGTAATGTCTCAGGAAAATAATGATAGGCTATGCTATAAACTGTAGGGGCAGATATATCATTGTCTTTCTATGTAAAAAAAAAAAAGTTATAGTTCCCTTGTTGGTGCATGAAGGGCCCACACAAACAACAGAGGAAAGAGACTGCTTGAATATACAGTTAAACACAAAGTGTTATCAAAAGCACCAAGTGTTAAATTTCTGTTGTCCCTTTAAAGTAGTAAATCTTTTCTTTGGGTTTCTGTGGGGTGTATTTGTTTTTGCAGGTATATTTGTGGGTGGGATGGTTTTATTTTTTTGGAAGGATAGTTTTAAGTGTGAATTTAAAACTTTCTCTTGAATTTTTAACTATTCAAAGCTCTATCATCAAATAAATTCAGAAAATAATCTTACTCTTCCAAATGTTTGGAAAGACAGAAATGACTGAAAAAAGTGAGAAATACGTTAAATGTCTAAAATGCCTGATGACATTTCCCTTTACTAACGCAATGTTGGATTAACAGTTTTTGTTTTTTTTACATATTCCATATATCATACTCTAGTACATTTCTGAATAGTGAGTGATATACTGGTGAAAAAAGTTCTACTGGAATGTATTTTAAAATAGACCTTTGTCAGGACTAAATGAACTGAGCAAATGGTAAGATTTGAAAAGAGCTCCCTCTAGTGCAAAGAAATCACAATTTCACACAATGTAGAAACCTGTTAGTTTTCTGGCTGACTGGAGTTCAGAATCTATGAGGTAGCAACAATCAGCTGCAGGAGTCACAGACAAAATGAATTCAGAAAGCGTCCAGCTAAGCTATAAAAGTGAACCATTACTGAACGCTGCTGGACACCCCCCCCACACCCACACCCTTAATTCTCTCAACAACCACAGAAAACCACCACTGAAGAACAACATGGAAAAATGTAGAGAAACCAAACAGTCCTAAGCAAATTTGGTGCTGAAAGGACTAAAAAGATTGACAGTGGGAGGGGAAATGCACCATCGTTGCATGAGCCAAGAGAAAGATGTCATGTTCTTTTAAAGGGAAAGAACAAGATTTATGTCTATGTATAGCTTTTGCATAACAGGCAAACTCTCTTGAGAGGATTTTTCATCCAGCACTCCCAAGGAGTGCAATACATTAGTCAGTCTTGACTAAACCTAAACTGATATTTTGAATATTTAAGTTTGCTTGGCCACAAGTAACTGGACTGTGATGAAGGCAACCCTTCATCTTTATCTTCATCAGGGCAACTCATTAATGCTTCCTAAGAAACTGCATGGCTGGAATTCTCAGCAGCAATGGCAAAGAGTTTTTATATGCTGCATTACTCCCTTGACTCTTTACAAGACCCTTAGGAAGGCATAGCCTGCAACCCTTTCTTGCACACCCTGTGGTGCTAAATAGGATTGTTACCCTATGTGCAGGAATTGTGACAGCAAAGACTGATGTTTGCATAGGGGTTGCAATTAGGAAGGGAAGTCCTCTTGCATCTTTCCCACTCTCCCCACATAGACAGGATAGGCACAAGTGACCTTGTAAAGTCTTCTGGGAAGTGCAGATGAAAGATGCTACATAATGTCCAAGTATTATCTTTTGAACCAGTCACAATGGAGGTTCCCATCCAAACACTACATAAAGCTGAACAACTCAGATTTGGAGTCTGAGTGTGATATTTAAAAAATAATGTTCCAAAGCAAAATTTCAACTGTTTATCAGGCTGTATTCCCTGCAGAATACAGCTGGATTGGAAAGACTCCGAATTATCGGAAGTACAGAGAATGGTGAATTTAGAGGCAATGGGATTGGGAACGGAAAGGAAACTACATTTGATTTTAGGCATATTTCTAAACCTCCCAATTATTACATGAAATATCTGAAACCTAAGAGGGAAGTAAAACTTTATTACAAGGCTCTATTCAGCATAAATCCAAAGTTGCATAGTCCAGGCTCCTCAAGTTCCACAGTTCAGCAGCTGTCAAAGCAAGATTTTATTCAAGGGCTGAAATAATTTCTTTGGTTTGCTCCTGGAGCTCAAACCTCAACTATTCCTCCCCAGACTGCTGGAAGATGAAGACAGATGGCTATTAAGGACTAACCTGAGTATATGGCAAAGACCAAAGCTTACCACACACAGGGCTGGGCTCTCAACCTCAGACTTACACTCTACATTTGATTGCCCTCAAGGGATTTATACAGGGTTAACACGGGTGGCTAGGGCTCTGCTAATCAGACTTCCCAGGATCAGCAATACTCATGAGAGTTTTAATGGAACACAACTGTATATTCATGTCTACTCCATTGCCTGCTCTGACTCAGAACATGGTTTGACCCTCACCTATGCACAAATAGAATCAGAACATGGGTGGAAGGGAAGATCAATATTGAGTCAACCCATGTAAACATGGTATTTTGGCTTTGACTCCTCTGCAAGGCCTTTCTCCAAAAGCTGAAAGGCAATAACCCTGTCTAGGTGCTATGATTCCTTGTGTGGTTCAAGTAGGTTTCATTCTTCAACTGGGTCTTTATTGTTTTTTATTGGTCTCTGTTGGTTTTTACTGGAAGACCAAAAACCCAAATAACCAGTAGTCAAATAGATCTCTTGTTCTGTTGCAAAACCCAGTTTACCATGTGGAGCCATGTACCTATTGGGGTCCAGGAAGTGGGTGGGCATAAGCCCGTCCACTGTTAAAGGGTCCCCCCCAGCCTAAGGGGAGGATCCACAGGGCCTGAAACCCAAATGAATAGGGGGGACAACTAATGTAAAAAGAGGGACAGGAATGTGGTCAAAGGGTCAAAAGAAGGGAACCTGACAAGGACACTGAGGAGAGAACCCCAGACAGTGCCCACTGCTCCTCAAAGATGTCAAGGGAGCCAGTGGACGCCGCCCAGAGGAACTCTGCCCGGATACGTGAACGGACAGAGGAACGGAAACAGGCCCCACAGTCACAGGAACCTCCATCGGCCAATCTCCTCTCCCTGGTTTTATAAATGGCCTGTTTAGCCAGGGCCAAGAGGAAGTTGACCAGGAGGTCCCGTGACTTTGTGGGGCCATGGATAGGGAGTACATAAATAAAAAGGTGAGGGGAAAAGTGCAACCAAAAATGCAACATAATATTGGTGAGGAGCCGGTGTAGGGGCTGCAACATGGCGCACTCCAAGTAAACGTGAGCCAGGGTCTCCCTCACGCCGCAGAAAGGACAGGTGTCTGGGACAGGGGTAAACCGCGCCAAGTACATGCCCATGCTCACGGCCCCATGAAGGAGCCGCCAGATGACATCCCCAGCGGGCCTCGGGACCAGGGTGGAATATAGGCTGGCCCATGTGGAGCCATGTAGCAGGGTGGACACCTGCTCCTGCCTGGAAGGGCCTGAGATAGACCAGGGAGCAAGCAGCTACTGGGCTGATTGGGGGAAGTGGCTGCAGCTGGGGCCACGCCCCAAACAGACTCAGCAGGGCCTATAAAGGCAGGGAGCCAGGAGCTCAGGCCAGAGTATCTCTCTGAGTGCAGAGAGAGAAGGGCCTGGCTGCAGGGAGCTAGACAAAGAGTACCTGAGTGGAGCAGGGCTGGGGAAAGGCTGAAGAGCTGGGGCCCTCCAGCCCTGGAAAGCCCCAGGCTGCGGCCTAGTATTAGGCCAAGGGGGTTCTGGGGGTTGCAGAGGGCAACCCAGGGCTAGGCCAAGGCAGCAGGTCCAAACCCCCTTTGCCAGTGATGAATGGCCTATACTGCAGTCTGCCCCAGGGAGCAGGGGCTAGTTGGTGACTGGCAGTGGCCTAGTGCTGAGGCAAGGTGGGGATAGTGGGTGGGGGTTCCCCAGGGAGGGGAGACCCAGATCTGTGGGGTACTGCCAGGGGGCAGCATCCCACTAATAGGGGCACCTGGTCCTGGGAGGGACACGGGTGTCAGCAGAGGACAAGGTGGATCACTGGCCTGCAGAGGGCCTGCATTTCAGCTCCAGAGGCTGGTCAGCTAATTCCTTGGATGACCATTAGGAGGCGCCGCAGGGGTGAGTCTGGACCGCTACAAGCCAATAGGAACCAGCTGAGAATTTTCAACTAAATTTTCCCCTAGGGATTCATGAAATGCAGGAAACACAAAAACATTTCAAGAAAAGCTACTGTACACAACTCTGAATTTCAGCACTGTTGTTACATGGTGCTTTTGGGTTAAATTGTTGTCCAGGTTTGGATTCTTAAGCCCTTTGTCTATCAGCTTGTTAGTACAGGAACCAGGTCTGTATGTTCTGTACAGTGATAGCCAGGCACTGAAATGCAGTTCATCCTTTTATTCTATTCAGGTTATTATACAGCCCTCATCACCATAGTATCTGACTGCCTTCCAATAGTGTGTTAAGTTATATGACTAACTTCTATTACTTTCTCTCCTCCTCCTGACCACTATGCCTGTGGATAAAGAGAAATGTCATCACTACTAGAATTCAACAGTTGGAACTATTTAAAAACCAGCAAACAGCCCTTTTAACTGACTATAATAAGTTGTAGTGTTTAGTAAATGAGAATTAATATGCTGATGTGATGGTGGGCCCAGGTAAAGGTGATGATGAATTCCTTGCTACAAGGCTCACTGTCCCTGTTTTTACATTAGTTGTCCCCTGAACTTAGTTGGTTTCCGGGTCTTGTAGATCCTCCCCTTAGGCTGGGGGAGGTTGGGGGTCCTCTAGCAATAGGTACAAGGCTCACTGTAGAAGATCTTTGTAAAATTGTCTAAGAAATGGCCCTGCAGTATGAATGAATGAATCTTTGCTCAGAGATTCATTAATTTAACAGCTGAGTAAATATAGCTCTGTCCTTGGTAAACGAGAATAAGTAAGGAGTTAAGTGCACTACAAATTAAGGAAACAGAACATCTTTAAGTGACATCAAACTTGAAACATTGTCACTTTAGAAAAATGAATTAAATCTAGATTCAGCTGCTACACCTGCTCCTGAGTCCTCCTGCCAAATATTTTGCAGACCTCCTACAATAATATTGTCATAATATTAAAAATGTTTCTATCATTAGAAGATACACACAAACAAAAGGGGAAACTGACTGAATGTACAGGGCAAATGGTGAAACTGTCCATACAAGGAGCACTGCCAAACGTGCAAAATAAACACACTGAAAAAACTAGAGAAACATATTGTCTGTATAATCTTTCAGTTACAGTTCATGGTACTCTTTTAAAAACTGAGTGTCATTTATGCTTAGGTCTCGTTACATTGTTCTGGCCACATAAAAAGGTCTTAAAATGGATGTTAATGAAAATCAGGTCCTGTATATCTAATTTTGTGATTAGGTTCTACAGAAGGCTCATTTCTACAAGGTTCTCTGTCCCAATGCCTCTCCAAGTTAATGGAAACTGAGGTGTTTAATGTCTTACAGGAGGTATTAGCACCATGAAAGATCACATGGGATTTGAGAACTGCATAAAGGCTGAAGTGTTTAATGACTATTTTGCATCAGTCTTCACTAAAAAAACTAATGATGACCAGATACTCAACACAATTAATATTAACAACAAGGGGGAAGGAACACAAGCCAAAATTGAGGAAAATAAGGTTAAAGAGTATTTAGATTTGTTAGATATATTCAAGTCGTCAGCGCCTGATGAAATTCACCCTAGGGTACTTAGGAAACAAGCTGAAGCAATCTCAGCACTGTTAGTGCAATATCTTTGGAGAACTCCTGGAGGATGAGTGAAGTCCCAGAAGACTGGAGAAGGGCAAACATAGAACCTTTGAAAAGGGGAACAAAGAGAACCCAGGGAATTATAGATAGATCCGCCTAATTTCAATACCTGGAAAGATACTGGCATAAATTATTAAACAATTAATTTGTAATCACCAGGAGGATTATAGGGTTATAAGGAATAGCCAGCAAGGATTTGTCCAAAACCAATCATGCCAAATCAACTTAATTTCCTTCTTTGATTGGGTTACTGGCCTAGTGGGTGGGGGGAGGGGGAAGTAATAGATATGATATATCTTGATTTTAGTCTGACATTCTCACAAGCAAACTGTCTAGATGAAATTACTGTAAGGTGGTTGCACAACGGGTTGAAAGATTGTACTCAAAAAGTAGTTATCCCACTTACCCATCCCGGTCCCCAGCCAAACTGCTGATGGGACCTTGCCACCCACCTACTCAGATGAAGGTTAAAAGGGGTTATAAAAGGGAAAGGGGAGTTTGATTCCTTGTCATTACAATCATAGGAGCCTCAGACCCACCCATTTCTGCTCCTTTAAATAATACCTCCTTTAACTCCTTTCCCACTCCATTTTATCTGGTCACCATACCCATTCCCTACAGAGTACCTGCATCAGACATCTGCCACAAGGAGGAGCCAGAGATTAGCCTGGCTGCCCCACACCTAGCTGGGTTCCCCGACATCTATTGATGTCTTTTTTTAATATCATCTAAAAACATTATCAGCTCTGATAGGACTCCATCCTCCCTGAATAACTCTGGTGCCCCGTATGCGATGTCCGTATGAGAGTTTACCAACCCCCCACGTCACCTATGCATTTGTGCACCTCCCTATTTGCACACCTCCTAGCCTTGCCACCCCATGGGGGCTGCACAGCTCTTCACCACACCCTGCACTGCAACATGTACCAAATAATTTTTCTCCTGGGAAAAGTTCCAGGATCTGTCCAAAGTCCCTCTTAGCTTTCAGCATTAAGTGCACCCCTTTACACATTCCCAAATTATTTCCCTGAGGTCATATATAATGCCTGCTCCTGGGCCACTATGGTATACAGAAGGAGCATCAGCTGGTCTTATAACATGCCCTTCCTGCCATGCCACCTCAGGCCTGCTTCACCACTGAGGCCCACAACCTTGAAGCCTGCCTAGTAAACAATACTGTGCCTGCAGATCCACTCCACTGGCTGCCTGGCCCGGCTGGAATGAGATTGGTTTCAAGCCTTGAATATTTTATTAAACAAAACATATCTTGCAGAACTGAGTAACTGAACTATCTAAAAATGGGCCTCTTTCCAGTCCAACCTGGTTTTGGTGATATTTCCCAGGTTGAGTTTTTTTTCTCTTGGTGGATTTTACTGGATGATGTGAGTGATGTAGACCATATGTCTCCTATTTCCAGGGAAATTGTTATCATTGTAATGATACCCAGTAGATGCAATTAAAGCCTTTATCATTGTGCCATTTCAAATAACATTACTATTGTATTTGCAGGTCTATACCTGCTATACCCCTCACCTACTTAGTATAAAACACTGTTACTTGTAAGCAGTAATTGACAAAATTCTAATTGTGGCCATTGTAAAGGGTTCTGATATTAAATGAACAGATTTTTAGGCCAGATGGGATCCTTATGATAAGCTAGTCTGATCTCCTTCATAGGATTTCACTAACTGTCTCCTGTATCAATCCCATAACTTCTGACTGAATTAGAACCTATCTTTTAGATAGGCATCTAATCTTGATTTTAAAGACTTCAAGTGATAGAGAATCTATCACATCCCTAGATAAGTTGTTCCAGTGGTTAATTACCCTGACTATTCAAAATTTGTATCAAATTTCCAGTTTGAATATGTCTAGCTTCACCTTCCATCCATTGGAGCTCGTTATTATTGTGATGGGTGCCCAATAGCCGTGTCTAATGAACAGACAGGAAACGTTTTGCTTCCCTACAGTGCATGGAAGATCATCTAATATTAAATGAGTTGTAGAGAGCCATGAACTAACCATTGCATCCCTTCTCTCGGAAGGGATCTGAGCAGATAATTGGTTTACCATTATGAAGAATGTAGATCTGACAGTCAGCAAGAACAATTTCCCTGTATCTTTACATTCAATTACAGTCATTAAAGTTACTGCCAAAGTTACTGTTTCCCATGGACCAGAAGCTGAGAACACTGCTTAGTTGGATTGCAAGGGTTAGTTTTTGCTTAGTCTACTGCTGCCGCTAATAAATTACAATAAAAATGTTAATAGAAAGAAATAGAAAATACTGCTCTTCTGGCCATAAACAGCACCCTTCAAAAGTGGACCTATAGTAACGGGTGGATCTTCGAGTTACTCTGCTTCTCTGCAGCTTTCTGACTTTGGCAGCTTGTTGTTTTAATGTAGGTTTGGGTTAGTGCCAGGCCACCTTTCTTCTTTTCAGTTAAATAGTCACTTTGGGAAATTCTTCACAAATTATGCCAATCGCTTTTACCATAGGCTCTTCAGTCTCCTTCCCACAAAAAACATTTTGTCTATCTCTCAGGCCTTGTTTCAGTTGTGCTTTTACTTCTCAACTGGGGTGGGAAAGGGGAGTAACAAGATCTTGGGAATTAACTGATGATGTACAGGTAATGTTGAATTTCTCTTTATGCTGCACTCAGGCACCTGAGGGCTGGAGTCACTGCATATACACATTTAGGGAATGCATGGAGCTCCTTGTGCAAATTCCAATGCTGCACCAGGAACATTCTTTTTCCTTCCATCCTGCAACTTGAAAGTGCTTTCTCCTTTCCCATTCACCAGCAATGACTGGCTTAAAAGGAGCCATGGAGGCAACAACCTCATTTATTGGTTAGGGAGGGGTTGGTCTGAATGTGCCAAACAGGAAAAGGATCTGATAAATGTATAGTAATTGGCTAGGAGCTGCCAAATAGCGAGGAATGAAAACTATAGCTCCCAGATGTTTCTGGGAAGGAGTTATAGTTACCACATGGTAAATATAAAGTATTCCTAACTGTACGGGTAGTTAAACACTGGATCAAATTACCTAGGTAAGTGTTGGAATCTCTGTCTTTGGAGGATTTTAAGAACAGTTAGACAAACACCTGCCAGAGATGATCTTGGTCCTGCCTCAGTGTAGGGGACTGGACCAGATGACCTACCGAGGTCACTCCCTAACCAATAAATGAGGTTGTTGCCTCCATGGCCCCTTTTGTGGGCTAGCAGAACCTGCTATTACTTGGGAGGTGAGGAAGGAACTAAACTCTATGGAGAGGATTCCTTTATTTAAAAGAAAAAGTACAATGGTGAGAAAAATACTGTGTGAAGAAAAACCTCCTTGGAAGTGGATATTTTTACAGGTGTTCTGTTTGATATTATTTTGTTTTATTTATCAAATATCTATTGTCTTTGGATTTTTTGAGCATAGGTGTAGGTGTCCTGGATGCCACCTCAGCGCCTGATTTATTGTGGGATATTAGAGAAATCACTTTGACTCAGTTTGCCTATCTACCCATTGGGGATAATGATACCTACCTCATGGGGATTTTGTGTGACTCCATTATTTAATGTTTGCAAAGCAGTTTGAGAGTCTTGGATGAAAGTTGCAATAGTAATTTTTAAATGTAAAAATATATAATTGTACACAACCTTGATAATTTATTTCTCGTAACCTTTGGCTTCCTTCTTTGTGTGACAAGCAGCAAATAAACAACAATTTAGCCACCACATTATGGATCAACTGTTGAGGTTTTCCCCTATATTAATTACATGGCTCAGCAATGCTGCTTGCTCAAATATATATTTCAAAAGACAGTCAATTTAAAGCCTTTAACCATCTAAAGTGTGATATGTAATTGTGGAAATAGGTGGGTATTTTTGTCGTTTTGGAGACGGGCAGTAGGCACAGAACTCCATCCAAACATTCAGTTTGGTGTAGTTAGCTGCAATGGAAACTCCTTATATTTTACTACCAAAACCCCTGCTGTGACATGAAGGGGGCTCACTCTTTGTATGAGAACAAAAAGTCTAATACCCAAACAACACTGGATAAAAGAGCTGTCTGTGTACCTACTATTTCAGGTCTGGGGTAAAATTATGCCAAAATGGATGTTGTTCTTCTTGAGATGCATTATTGTCTGCTAAGGAATTTACTCAAGACTAACTTATTTAATGTGAACTTCATACTGGAAATCAGTTTGAGAAGCCAGTGTTTTGCCAACTAAACCACACAAATCCACATTAAGTATTTGTTCTAATTGTGCAAATATTGAATTAATTCAACTTGTCAAAGTCAGCGAATACCGTGTATAAAGCTACCTCTATCATGCATCAAAATGTTTAAAGTCATCAGAGAACAATGACTTTTGAAACTTTCCTTTGAAACTGATTGAAGAGAGGAAGGCAGTGGAGCCCTTTAAATATTCATGCCCATTGACAAAGAGGTCCTTGTGCAGCTGCTGAGGCGAAGGGCGTAGACACCTCTGAAAAGGAGATTCAGCCAGGGAACAAAAAGCTCCAACCTCTGCCCTTATTAGAGTGCCATGGGATTTTCTTGTTTTTTTTAATTCATTCCTTCAACAGATGGGGCCACAGTTAAGCATATTCTGTTCAGAAAATGACTTCTAATAGAACACCCAGGCATATGGCACAGCATGCTACAGCATGGACAAAAGTGGTTTGTCAGCTTTGCTGAGGTAGGCCGTACTTCTGCGGCATTTATGTTTTGACACTCAAATACGAGTTATGTCATGATCATGTTCGACAACAGTCCTACAATTCTGATGGCTTCAGTTGCTCACACATATAGGCCTTTTATGCCACAGTTATAATAGCTGAGGCCTTGTCTTCCCTCAAAAGTTGCATTGCCTTAACTATACTGGTGCTGTTAAAGTGGTGCAACTCCCCAGTGTAGTTTATACTACTATAAAATTGCTCATAGTGGTGTAGCTTATTCCTTTATGGGAAGGGGAATAAACTGTACATGAAAGCCCCCCTGCTCTTGAGGCACTTTTCCTCAATGAATGGATCCAGAGTGCCTTTCCCTATACTCTATTATAATGAAACAGTCTTTTGTCTTTCTTCATAGCCAGGGCGATCTCCTGCCAGCTGTAATGATCCTTTTCGCCTCCAAATGGTTTGGATTGTTTGCCATTGTCTTTGATGGATTTCCATTGACTGCTCTGTGATGTGGCAAGAGTACACAATAGGAACTTGCATTACCTTGCTGGCTGACTAAGGACAGGTGACAATTACCTCTTGCTTGAATGGGTCATCACTGAAGCCTGGTCTACACTAGAAAATTAGGTCGGTTTAACACGTTGGTTAGGGGTGTGAAAAATCCACATGCCTGAGTGGCATAGTTAAGCTGACCTAAGACCCCATGAAGGGTATGTCTACATTATGAAATTAGGTCGATTTTATAGAAGTCAATCTTTAGAAAGCGATTTTATACAGTCACTCATGTATGTCCCCACTAAGCGCAGAAGGCTATCCCACAGTCCCCGCTGCCCATTGGAATTCTGGGTTAAGCTCCCAATGCCTGATGCAGCAAAAACATTGTCGCAGGTGGTTTTGGGTACATGTCGTCAGTCTCCCCTCCCTCCTTAAAAGCTATGGCAAACAATCATTTCACACCTTTTTTCCTGGGTTACCCGTGCAGACGCCATAGCATGGCAAGCATGGAGCCCGCTCAGCTCAGTGCTGCTGTTGTGAGCATTGTAAACACCTCACGCATTATTCTGCAATATGTGCAGAATCTGGCTAGGAGCCACCAGCACGATGACGATTGTGAGGAGGACATGGACACAGACTTTCCTGAAAGCACGGGATGTGGCAATTGGGACATCATAGCGGCAGTGGATCAGGTTGATACAGTGGAACACCGATTCTGGGCCCAGCAAACAAGCACAGACTGGTGGGACCGCATAGTGCTGCAGGTATGGGATGATTCCCAGTGGCTGCAAAACTTTCTCATGCATCAGGCCACAAATCTACCGTGGGGGCTGCTGTGATCCAAGTAGCCCAGGCAATCAGTGACCTTCTGCTAACAAAGGTAGTGAGTCTGGGAAATGTGCAGGTCATAGTGGATGGCTTTGCTGCAATGGGTTTCCCTAACTGTGGTGGGGCGATAGACGGAACATATATCCCTATCTTGGCACTGGACCACCTTGCCAACCAGTACATAAACCTCAAGGGGTACTTCTCAATGGTGCTGCAAGCACTGGTGGATCACAAGGGACGTTTCACCAACATCAACATGGGATGGCTGGGAAAGGTGCATGACACTCGCATCTTTAGGAACTCCGGGCTGTTCGAAAAGCTGCAAGAAGGGACTTTCTTCCCAGACCAGAAAATTACCATTGGGGATGTTGAAATGCCAATAGTTATCCTTGGGAACCCAGCCTACCCCTTGCTCCCATGGCTCATGAAGCCATACACAGGCAGCCTGGACAGTAGTCAGGAGCTGTTCAACTTTTTGGTTCTTTATTTCTCCTCGTGACATCATTAAATGGATGAATTTTACTACTTATGAAATAAATGCAAAAAGCCAGCCTTAATGCAATGTGAAGGTTGAGAGACCAGGCACTTGAAAGTCAGAGAGGCTGAGTCTCCCTTACACTGCACCAAGTGTAGACATTTACACTAGTGCAAAGTGAACGCAGTAGGGATGTTAAACACTACCATTCTGGTATGAATGACTACACAAGGAAAAAACAATAGGGGAGCAGATCTAGGAGATCCCAAAGGTTGAGACTGCTCTGTCAACATTAACTGGGCCAAACCTGAGTGCGTTATGCTGCAACCTGGCATTTGGGCCCTCCATTTCTACCATAACCGCCCCCACAGACAGTCTGACATGTAGTTTCCGGTTGGGAAATCAATGGAGACTGGATTTTTATGCTAGTCATATGTTTCTGTAGAAACAAGGCTCTTTGATTTAAAGGGCCTGATTCTCTAAGGCTTTGGGCCTGCACAGTCTCTTAGAGCAAAGCAAAGTGGATGTAACATGCTACTAACCTGATCTGGAAACATTTTACACCACTTTGCTCTTACTTGGCTCTCAGGCTAGTGATGACACAATGGGAAATCAGATCCAAAATGTACAGATATTTTCCTCTCACGTGCTCGCTCTAACACTCTTTTTAGAAAAGCCCAGTTAGCTTTGAAAGGTCCCCTGGAGCTCTTGAGTTGTCTCACTGAGAACAATCTCAATCTTGCTGCTTGGATGTACTGAATTGTATAGGGATAGGCCTGCTAGGAGCAGAGTCACTCTTCATGGAAACAGGTGCTAAGGCCCAGATCCTCCAAGGTATTTAGGGACCTAATTCCCCATCCTTTGGAGGATCTAGGCCTTAATGCCTAGTCTCAGTTTATGTAACAAAGTGGTTCTTAAAATACACAATGTTATTTCTAATATCAACATCCACAGTAATAGTAAGCCACCAAAATGTGTTACTTGTGCTCCTGCGTATTGAGCTGTGTATGTGTGATGGGAGGCCCAAAGAGGATATATTGGAAGTTTTTAAGGACATATTGTAAAAGAGAGAAAATGATCAGAAACAGAACTTTGAATTTAGATCTTTATTATACAGGTCCATAGCTGTGGTCACCATGCAGTTACACCATAATGGGAATGATCTTGCCAAACGGTTCTCACTAATCAAATTCCAAGAGACCACAGAATACAGCATTCCAAATAACTGGCACTTTAATTTTGATAGAGCAAAAATAAATAGAGGAATGACAAAATGTCCTTTTCACATACAGTGGGGCATATACATGTTTCTTCTGTTCTATAGCTAGTTAGCAGACTAAATCAACATGTCTGACCCTAAATTCAGACCTTTCATTTGAGGGCTTAGAGAGGGCAAGTGTACCCTTTCCCTTTGATTATGAGACAGAAAGCACTTTTCTAGTAAGTGCATTTATCAAAAATGAGTACAATGTAATTTTGTATTTCATTACCACTTCTTGCCCTTTTTCCAATCCCTTCGGACACTAAAAGGAAATGACAGGACAGGTCTCGTCAAATATTGGCCCTAGAACTTTCCCTTTCTAATTTTCATGGAACTTTGACAATTTAAAAGTTCATCACAAACCTAAGTATGTTCAGGAATCCAACATCTCTGGGGTATAGTCACCAGTCAAGAGCTGCACAAAGACTGCACATGTAGTGTTAAGTAAAAGTGGTTATTTCTAAAAAAACCTTGACTTTAAATTTGAAGATCAAAGCAAAACAACTCTCACACCCTGAAGGACCTTCTTGTAATCCATCCTTCAATTCCTATGCTACAAATGGAGTTAGTTACAATTTACAGTCCAATGTGATCTTCTGGTCCTGCAGAAGAGCCTGTCTCTTCATCTGAGGAGTTCATCCTCAAAAGCATAAACAACATCTAGAAACTCATAGAGTTTATGGTTTTAATTTATAAAATTAAACCTGCTCCAGACAGGTAATACTGGTATATAAATTTGCCATCCCTGGGTTCTATCAGAAACAGTGTGCTGGTGCACAACATGTAATGCTGGGTTCCTTCTAAAACTTCAGAAACAAGATCCGATGTGATGCACATTAGAACATTGAAGCACTTCTCATTTAACTCTGCAGGGCCCGGGACATGGTAAGCTGCCAGAACTTCCTCCATCATCTTGCCTGTTGACAAAAGGAACAATAACTAGTCATCACTGGTCATTGGAGTGTTTCCAATTAAAAAAAAACACACCCTGAAAAAGAGAGATGATGTCACTCAATAACAGCTGTTTCATAAATATCAGGGATCTGTGATGCAGTTTTCAATTTCTCTCTTATCCTTAGCATACCAATAAAGAAAAAATGTATTCTATACTGTATATTTCCTAAAGCATTACCCAGGGCTGAATCCAATAGCAACTCTTCTTTTTTTCTATTCTCTTATTTTGTTCAACAAATTATAATATTTAAAAACTACTTATAAAATGTTCTTTAGGTAAAGAACAACTGCTATTTTTACAGTGAATTCACTGCTGGTGAAAGGCTGGATTGACAATGCTGTAGTTTTTCTTAGGTCGCACTTTTTATTAAAGGTACAGTTTAAATAGTTTATACAGGGTTCATAATCATAAATAGATGTTTTAATAAATGACTAATCAGCTGTTCTAGATTTTGAAGAGTCCAGCAGGTCAAGAAACTTATAATCATCTCTAAAACATACTACTCAAGTCTGTAATACTGACTGATTACCCTTTATAAACCTACTCTTTATAAACATACTCTTATAAAGTGTGACCCTTTCTTTTTATCCACAGAACAGGTGTAAAATGAGCCAGGTGAATGAAAGGTCCTCCACCCTGCCAATAAGCTTCTGCTCTATAATGGAAGGGCAACCTATCCAAGTGAAGGGGGTAGATCAGTCTCCATCTCCATTCAATTATTGGCCTCCATTGAGAATGCTAGCCAAGGGGTTACCGTGACAACGGTGACAGTGTGTGCTGGGATCCTAACCGAGCCCACCTAGTTATTTCACGAAGGCCATTACAGAGTCATCAGAAGGTAATGACTCTCAGTCATTATTGACCTGGGCAAGATTAGAAAAAGGACAACTTCTTAAAGATATTTTGTATACAGCAGTTATGCAATGAAGTTGCAGAACTGATATCTGTTGTTTTTCTGAACACTCCTGTAACGTCACTGCAGCTATCCAAATGGCCTTTGGTTGATTTAATTATTGCCTTTATCGTTTTCACTTATGACGTCTTTACTAGAGTGCTATAAGAGCAATTCAAATATTTTTGTCGTACTGTTTTGTTTAAATAAAGTAGTTAATATCTATAAGTCCCTTTTAAAATATTTTTGAAAAGTAAAGCATTACAGAGGAGACATGTTTTGTAGGACCACATGAATTTGCCATAATTCAAGCGGGTTTACATATTTATAACTACTTTTATGATGCATGCAAGGTGCTGCATAATTGCATAATGCTATTAATCTGGGCTAAATGTACATCTATCCATTGCCTCCTAAAACAGAGTATAGTTCAATACAAACCACTTAAAAAAACCTCCAAAACCAAAATTAAAAAAAAAGAAAAGAAATGGTACTACCATAAATCAGTTACATAAATCCTTGAAACACATAGCTCTACATAATTTCCCACTATCATTATAAGTATTATTTATTATTTGCATTGCACCAGCCTCCACTCATGAATCAGGCCTCCATTGTGAAAGCACTGAAATCTGACTGCTAAAAGCCAACAGAGTCTACTAAACATCTCCTTTCAATGGTAGTAGACTGTGGTATTCTGGGACAGTCTCAAAAACAAAAACACAGACACAGATCAATCTCCCTGCCTAATTCAGATTACTTAACAGATCTCTGTCCAACATTTAATCCTGTGATATATTGTTTTTGTGTTATTTGAGCAAGTCACAAAAGTGGAATAATTCCACAGAACTCCTCTGTCTTTTCTTGAGCTGGAGATGGCGCTGCACAGTATCCTGACACTGATATATAATATTGTAGTCGCTGTGCTTTGGCTCTGGGGGAACTGGAGGCCAGTGAAAACTGCAGTACAAAACCAGGGGACATTGTCAACCTTCAGTTAACCAGGAGTTTCATTTAACTTGGTAAGTAGGGGTTGTACTGCACTAAATTCACAGCAAGAAGAAACTTGTGATGTACAGCATTACACAGATGATACAGCATGAGGAGTACATATACTTCCTGCTTTCTTCAGTGAAAATCCTAACAATAAGGAACTAGGAAAGAAACATCAGGTTGTTTTCAACTACATGGTCTCTCAGCAATTATAAAAAGGGCAGGACGACAAGGGCTGAGTAAAATTCTACTTCGTGGGCAAATTGTTCATAGACCATAAGTACAGCAAAGGACTCTCCACTAGGAATCCACACATGGAAAGGGGCAGGACAGGACGGGAGAACTGAATGAAGAATTGTCTTACACATCATCATTCTGTGAAAACTCAGCAGGAAAGTTAACACAGCCTGGGACGGTCAGCAACCTATATTACATTTCTTGTAGAGCCCACACCAGCAAGAGAGGCCAATTAGCCTTAAGCCACAGCAGCTAGGGAGCTAAGGAGCAGTAATATTGATTGAGAATGAAGGTCATCTGGACAGGAACAGGTGGGGAACATAGAAGCCTCAGAAAGGCAGGGTAGGAAGTAGCCCTGGAAGAGAGCAGTAAGGTCTGAAATGGAAAGACCTGAACTGGTGGTTGGAGGGTTTTTGGATTGGAACCTGGAGTAGAGGGTGAGCTACGTTCCCTTACCAGCTACTGTGGGAGTGGTGCAGAAAACAGTGGACATGGAGACTGCCTGAGACTTTGTGGAAGAGGAGGGTGATTGTCTCTGGAGAAAAGAAGCCTGAGAGGAGACATGATAATAGTTTTCAAGTACGTAAAAAGTTGTTACAAGACGGAGGGAGAAAAATTGTTCTAGTTAACCTCTGAGGATAGGATAAGAAGCAAGGGGCTTAAGTAGCAGCAAGGGAGGTTTAGATTGGACATTAGGGCAAACTTCCTAACTGTCAGGGTAGCTAACCACTAGAATAAATTGTCTACGGAGGTTGTGGAATCTCTGTCTAACCTGCTCTTAAAAGCCTCCAATGATTAACACCTGTCAGGGATGGTCTAGATAATACTTAATCCTGCCTTGAGTGCAGGGGACTGGACTAGAAGACTTCTTGAGGTCCCTTCCAGTCCTACACATGTATGATTCTATGGTGACTTGGCTGGAGGGCTAAGCCATGAATGAGAGGCACTGTGGGTCCTGATCAGCAAGGGCTACAGAGCAAGTGACTGAGGCAATGGGCTGAGTGACTGCTGGATGGGGCATGGACAGTGGTGACCTAATTCCCCAGATGAGCCACGAGGAGGCGCTGCTGAGTGGTGAGTAGCATGCACCCTGTTACACCATTCACCAGTGGAAATCCATTTCCTGTTGCTGAAGTGCAGAAATTGCCTCCCTGGTGGCCTAGCTGTGCAGAAATAGTCATGAAAATTGAACTTTACACCCTACAGATTTTCTTTAAGATAATTTAAATTCATCACAGATGAAAGTCTGGATTGAGATCTGATTACACGGGTCTACAATTTTTGAGAAGTCGTCTGTTTCAGAGATAAAATGTGCTATTTATTATGTATTTTGATGTGCTGAATTCAAATATGACAATTAAAACAACTGATTGGCTAGTGTTTCTAAGATATTTAAGTTTTTACATTTTATGTCTATGTCTATTGTGTAGATAGTAGAGTTTTAATCATAAATTATAAACCTAGGTCTTTTCATGTGTTTATGATTGCTTTACATGATAATATTTCACCTGTCCTGTTTATGGAACACTTTAAAAATCAGCAAAAGGGTTATATAAATAAAATTTATTATGAAACAAAAGACAAAAAAACTATTATGTACATAGTTTAGTCCTATTCAGTGTCTACTCGGCGCTTCTTGGCTTGTCTCTTGTATTCATTAAATGGAGCATCTCTTGTCACTGTCCAGCAATAGTCTGCAAGCATTGATGGGCTCCATTTGCCCTGATAGCGTTTTTCCATTGTTGCAATGTCCTGGTGAAACTGCTCACTGTGCTCGTCGCTCACTGCTCCGCAGTTCGGTGGAAAAAAATCTAGATGAGAGTGCAAAAAATTTATCTTTAGGGACATGTTGCAACCAAGGCTTTTGTATGCCTTGAGGAGGTTTTCCACCAACAATCTGTAGTTGTCTGCCTTGTTGTTTCCAAGAAAATTTATTGCCACTAACTGGAAGGATTTCCATGCCGTCTTTTCCTTGCCACGCAGTGCATGGTCAAATGCATCATCTCCAAGAAGTTCACGAATCTGAGGACCAACAAAGACACCTTCCTTTATCTTAGCTTCACTTAACCTTGGAAATTTTCCACGGAGGTACTTGAAAGCTGCTTGTGTTTTGTCAATGGCCTTGACAAAGTTCTTCATCAGACCCAGCTTGATGTGTAAGGGTGGTAACAAAATCGTCCTTGATTCAACAAGTGGTGGATGCTGAACACTTTTCCTCCCAGGCTCCAATGACTGTCGGAGTGGCCAATCTTTCTTGATGTAGTGGGAATCTCTTGCATGACTATCCCATTCGCAGAGAAAACAGCAATACTTTGTGTATCCAGTCTGCAGACCAAGCAAGAGAGCAACAACCTTCAAATCGCCACAAATGTTGGTCATAGTTTATGCACCTCAAAAGTTGTTTCATGTTGTCATAGGTTTCCTTCATATGGACTGCATGACCAACTGGAATTGATGGCAAAACATTGCCATTATGCAGTAAAACAGCTTTAAGACTCATCTTCGATGAATCAATGAACAGTCTCCACTCATCTGGATCGTGAACGATGTTGAGGGCTGCCATCACACCATCGATGTTGTTGCAGGCTGCAAGATCACCTTCCATGAAGAAGAATGGGACAAGATCCTTTTGACGGTCATGGAACATGGAAACCCTAATGTCACCTGCCAGGAGATTCCACTGCTGTAGTCTGGAGCCCAACATCTCTGCCTTACTCTTGGGTAGTTCCAAATCCCTGACAAGGTCATTCAGTTCACCCTTGTGTTATAAGGTGTGGTTCAGAGGAGGAGGATGGGAGAAAATGTGGGTCCTGTGACATTGATGGTTCAGGACCAGAAGTTTCATCCTCTTCCTCTTCCTCGTCTGACTCAAGTGAGAATGATTCTGGTGCATCAGGAACTGGCAGTCCTTCTCCGTGGGGTACTGGGCGTATAGCTGATGGAATGTTTGGATAATGCACAGTCCGCTTTTTCTTCTTTGACACACCTTTCCAACTTGAGGCACCATGCATAAGTAACAATTGCTGGTATGATCTGTTGGCTCTCTCCAAATCATTGGCACTGCAAAAGGCATAGATTTCCTTTTCCTGTTCAACCACTGGCGAAGATTTGTTGCACAAGTGTTGCAGCATATGTGTGGGGCCCACCTCTTGTCCTGATCTCCAATTTTGCAGCCAAAATAAAGGTGATAGGCTTTCTTAACCGTAGTGGTTATACTGCGCTTTTGTGATGCAAAAGTCACTTCATCACAAACATAGCAGAAGTTATCTGCACTGTTCACACAAGTACGAGGCATCTCTGCTCACTTTAGCTAAACAGAAATGTGTCCCTTTGCAAAATCAAACACTGACAAATAAGAGAGCACGACACTGTATGATTTCTAGAGCTGATATAGGGCAATTTGTTCAGCAGAATGATGTAAGCTTCGTTATGATTGCATCATCCATGACTTATAGGAATAACATGATGCAATTCATATCACGTATGACGCAATACCAGTTTCAGATTGCAAGATTGCATCATTCATTGTTTTGCCTAAAAAGCAAGTACTGTCCAAACCCAGTCATAGATTTATTCATAGATCCAGTCAAAGATATATTTTAGTCATTTCTGGTTTAAATTGAGATCCCTTCCCTTTGTAACTCACTTATCCTCCGCCATTCCCAAGTCAAAGGTCGTATATACTGACCCAATAGCATATCTTGAAAACTAGAGCCAATCAACAATTTTAAGCATCATTTTTGTTCTCAGTGACCCAGAATTAGTAAAGTTTGACTACATTTATTTCAGAAGCATTTTGGCTGTAGAGCAGTGTTATTCAAGAGAAACAGCATTGATTAAAGTCTTTAATTGGCTTATTTTAGATATATTTTAAGATCTGTCATGAGTTTTGATTTCTCTGTCACCTTTGAGGCTATTGATCAGGAAACCAATCGTTTAACTTCTGATTTAGTCTTTCAGGCCTGGCAATGAAAAATGTTTTGACATCTTTCCACAGTTGATTTCAGGTTTACACAGTACTTTATTTCAAGTTTATGATTTTGATGTGGGAAGTGCCTGAGTCCTATTCTTGAACCTTTAGAGATTTTTGTTTCTATAGTAAACCCGTCCAGAGTTTAATAAACATAGGATAATCTCTATGCAGATTATCTTTGGATCCTGATCTCCATTTTTCCAGACAATCTGCTGACTTTTCCACACTCTGAAGAAACTGTTGTAGCCTCTGTTGGTTCAGCTAGTCTTGAACTAAAGGCCTCATCTCATTTGTTGCAAAATGCAAAGGTTCAATTAATGCATGTAAAATTGCCTGGGATGGTTCTTATGGGAAGACAAGGTGTTCCAAGCAGTGTTTTTGCGATGCTGTTACACCTGTTGAAGACAAGATCAATAGATGTTCTAGCCTAGGGTCCCATAGTGACAGCCTGTTAGACTTTTAGGCATGTTTTAAGAGGAAAGAATAATCTGTTATCCCTCCTAATAATAGGTTCTGCATTAATACAAAAATATGAAAAAGGTTTCTGTTTCTCATTCTGCCACAAATTTTCTATGTAACGTTCGGTAGGTTACTTAAATTCAATTAATCAGTTACTCCTTCTAGAAAATAAACTCTGGCACATCACTCCATGGCCAAGGAAGCATTTTGGTGGGGAAGACGAGGAGCCATTGTCTTAAAAATTCTTGACTCATATTTCTCTTTTGAAATATAGACCAGGCCAGTTAGGAGGTCAACATCAAATGTAATTTCCACCAGCATTTTTTCTCCATTGGCTACACCAACAGAGAACTGGATCTAGTTTTCATTAATGGCAAGCTCTTACTTTTTTTCAAGATAGCTGCCCTTGAATAAACCAACGTCAAAATCTACCGAAACTTCAAAATGATGTGATGTAATGTGATTTTTTTGTTAGGCAGACAGAGAGATAAAAAGAAACATTAGACACTTGCAACACTTGACACGGCAGAGCCAATGCTCCAAAGGACTCCCATTGACATCAGTGGGAACAAGATTTGGCTTCAAGCTATCCAGCACAAAAATCTTTAACAACTTTGCTTAATTACAATCTATCTTCTTCAAAAGGAGCTGGCACGGGAATTTTCAAAGAGATTTAACATTAGGGAAAGTTGGAATACATGGTAACAAGTATCATTTGAGCTAGAGGAAGAAATATTAGACAACAGTCAACGTTTCAAATCAGATTTACATGTCCATAACAAACAACTCAGAAACAGTCTGAAGATTTTGCCTCACGCTTTAACAGAAATAGTCTCATTTGCCTTCAGAGTGAATCTGGTAACTTGCAGTATTCCAGGCCAAGAGGTACTGAAATAGGGTTTTATAATAGAAGTGGGCTGAAACCTTAACTATGAAAAGTCTTCTGCACTTCAAATATAATCATTCTAAACAAAGAGTTTAAAGAAAGGATGATCATTTGTGAGATTGCCAAGAAGAAAAGATGGCTTTCTGAGCATGAGCTCTGACCATCATTTGCTTGAGAGATGCCTCTTAAAGAGAGGCATTGGCAATTTCCACCAACAGCAGAACAAAAGTCTCTCCTCCACAAAATTTTTCTAAGTTTAAAGAAAATGTGTCTAGTTGACATCCATTGAGAGAGATCTCAAATAATCATTATGGGACTATTTTTAACAAAGTTTAAAAAAAGTAGAGATGATCCTAAACAGTGAAGTTCAGAACGAGATCCATCCTTTTCTTAAGTCACAGAGAATGTAGAAACAGGGTTTCTTTGGTTTGGCCCATTATAGAGATAAGGGCTTACTAAGAAATTTGGTTCTACATCTAAGTTTGGACCTTGATCTGAATGCTGGACCCTACAAAAAAAGTTCTAATAATCTTTTCCCTGATGCCAAGCCCCCCACCCGATGCTCTGTGTGTATTCAGAAACATATCTGTTAATTTCAAAAGTAAGTTTTAATGCTTCTTACTTCCATTAGAACTGCAGAGCCAACACAAGTAAGGCCTGGTCTACACTGGGGGGGGGGGGAAAACAGTGTGACCCAATGTGCACTCGTCAAATCTCTCCTCTCATCCCACTAATGGTCCCTTACATTTTTGATAGAAGAAGAACAGTTCTCTCTAACCATAGTCGGTCAGCAGTAAAACTGAAGAATATCTCACACACTGAGTCTGAGTCTAAACAAGTGTATCAGGAAGCAGGAGGAAGTACACAAAAAGGAAAAAAAACAAATTAGAATGAAAGTCAAGTAAATATACAGTGGTTGGCAAAACACAAATACAGCACAATAAGTACCTTTAGGATACTATTGTATTAATGAAGTTATATTGAATATTTTGAAGTGAGGATGGATTTTATACTGTTGTTCTCTGCTTTTTAGACTATTTTGGACTATTACATGCAAGTCCAAAACATATCCCAGCAGTGATTAGAGCAGTGGTTCTCAAACTTTTTTACTGGTGACCCCTTTCACATAGCAAGCCTGAGTGTGATCGCCCCCCCCCCCATGAATTAAAAATGCTTTTAAATATATATATTTAGCACCTTTATAAATGCTGGAGGCAAAGTGGGCTTTGTGGTGGAGGCTGGCAGCTCACGACCCTCCATGTAATAACCTCGCAACCCTTTGAGGGGTCCCGACCCCCAGTTTGAGAACCCCTGGATTATAGCACGGTAACAGATGCAGCTAGAGTGGGAGGAGGGGTCTGTATTTGGTACCACTTACAGTTGTATCAACCTAAGTTCATGACTATGAAACTAATTCCTGTTTAAACTGATGGAAATTAATTATACTTGAGACTAAGTGCAAGGTAAGGTGTAGGTGCCTTATGGTACATGCCAGTACATGCCAGTTTTCAAGCTAGCTTTCTCCCTTATCTGGAACTCAGGCCACAACTTTCCAAGGGAAAATGGTTCCCTCTGTAGGGCACTTGATACCTCCAGGAAATCAGATAATACAGGGAATGCAGAGAGAGAGAGGTAAACAGAATAAAGGAGCTAGGGTGATTAGATTTATGAAGACCTCGAGTCTAGCACAAAGGACAAAACTCCACACTTTGTCTTCCCCTACATCCTCTCCCATGCTCCAGGCAGTCATTCCAACTATACTGTCCATTCTTTCACTTATTCACTTAACACTCGCCCTCTCTCCCACACACCCAAATCCAGTCACAACTTCACCCCCCGTCATTGGTTTACTGGGGCTGGGTGAGCCAGGAACTGGGGTAGCTGGTAAGGCTACTCGGGGACTTGGGAGAGGGTAACCAATGAGCTTGAAGAGAAAAACAGGAGATGACCAGACATAAGGGGGAGTCAGTGGGCAGGAAGCCCAGGACCTGGTTTGAAAATTAAGCTGGGGAAAACAAGGGTGTGTGGAGGAATTAGAATGGTGTGTGTATCCAGGACCTTGAGTGTTGGAGGCATTGGCCCAGGGTCATGGAGCTGAGTATCGTGGGAGGGTAAGCTACAGCCTAAGGCATGGGGAATAAGAGGTGTTTGGTTATGTGTGGTAGTTAGGGTTTTTTTTTGAGGAGGAGGAAATGGGGGCTGAGGAGAGCTGGCTCTAGTAGCATAAAGCTCTGTGAGGAGAGGTGTGGTTATCCAGGCCCTTTGGGGAGCTGGGAGAGGGGAACTGGGGTCTGGTTATGTGTATGAGCCCTTGAGGGGTTAGAGTGGGTAAAATAGGGCTGGGAGTGGGAGGAACAGAGGTCCTTGGTCAGAAGAAGTAGGAGTCTGGGGCCTCAAGGATTCCTCTCAAATAGAGGAAGGCTTGGTGACAAGGATCTGGACTTTCCTCCCTGTACCTGGTTCTTCTGATACTTCTGCCTCAAACTAAAACCCAGATTGGGTGGAGGCAAATAAGGATGGGAGCTACTTGCCCCATGCTTGCTTGAGGCACCTGCCTCCCACAGTTGGCCCCAGTTAAGGCTGAAATGGAGCTGCTCTGTCACCAGGAATTCTCAGCTGTTTCCAGGGCTAGCTCTTTGCTGGATATGATATGTTTCCCTGGTGCATCTACACGTTGAGGGATCAGGAAGTCAAAACTAATTAGCTGCTTTATCTCGATACAGCACACGCAGGAAGCTCTGACTGGCTGAATTTTCCCAAGGAGAAGGGTGGAACACAGAGGTCAGCCAATTAGAATGGTTTTACCTGTAGACTGAAGGGTTTCCCCACAGCCCCTGTTCTTTTTGTTTAAACATGCAGAATTCAACTGATGTAAAACATTTTTTTTTCAAAATTAATGTTTATCTGTATGTCAGCTGGCAATTAGTGCCTAGTGATTCATAGATTTTAAAGCTAGAAGAGAACATTAGATAATCTTATTTGACATCCTGTATATCACAGGCTATAGAACTTCACCCAGTTACTGCTGTATTTTGCCTAATAACTTGTTCGACTAAAATATATCTTCCAGAAAGGCATTGAGTCTTCACTTGAAGACTGCAACAGGTGGGGAATCCACCACTTTCCTTCATAGTCTATAGTTGTGGGCGTACCTGCTAGACTATTGTGCAAGTGGTTGGTGAGTAGAATATACAGACCTAGAACTTTAGTGTGATCTGACCACTAGGATAGTTTATATTTGTTTTTTAATAAATAAATCTTTATGAAATGAGAATAAAACAATTTCCATTAGATTTGGTTACTTTGACATGTAACTATGTTATACCCAATATAAAAATATAGGCCACTAACTAGGATGTGAAAAGCTGACGTAGCGATGTCCAACTCAGCACTTACGTATGATAAACAGGCAATTGGGTCATTAAGTATTTACCTGAGCAAATGTAAAATGTAGAATGTCTGAGTTTGGTGTCTCTGTATGTTTGCACGCTGTATGCACTAAGCAGGTAGCGTAAACCTTCTTATAGCTAATATAGTACTGAGTATGTTTCACATGTAAAACGTCACTAACTTTCACATTTTCTCTTCAAATGCAGTGAGCAATGATAAGTAATTGGTTGCCTAATGTCCTTTAAAATATTTTAATTTTACAAATGAAAATATGTCCTTACATTATAAGCTATTTTGAGGGGCACATTTGCATAATTTAGATATGGCCACAGCAGGAGCACTCATGCAAGAACGGTGCTGGTTCCTTTTCTTCTACATGAACTGACTTTAGATCTGTTAGGACGGTGTCTAAAAGTAGAAAGATACCATAATTTAAGTTTGCAAAACAAGCTTTTTTTAAACTGAGCAGTCTTAAAAAAATTTCAGTCAACACCACCACCACGTTCCTGGTATCAACTCATTACATGCCAGACTCGGGCTTTCCCTAGCCTTGTAAGGTTTCTAGTTAAGATCTACTATACGAGGCTCTCCACTAAACAATTGACTATCAACTAGTTCCCATGTGCTGTGAAATGCCCTCTTTAGGGGTTACAGACCCAACAGCTGTTGCAGGAGCTTCTGTTGGCCCTTGAGGAGTTGTGCTGATGGGGGGGCCCCAGGGAGGCAGAAAGGAACCATAAGCCGATAAGGTTAGGTAGAGTCCCTGCAAGAATGGCCTGTACCTTCCCAGACCTAGGCTGCTGCTGCTGGTTTTGGGGCCATTTCCCTGTTTCTGTAGGAGGTTCAGGGATAAAAATTCTCAAAGAATGTGTAGGAGATGGAGGAAAACTTCAGTTTCCTATTATTTGCATTACAGTAGTGCCTGTAGGTGCCAAATGAGTCTGGGGCAGCGCTGGGCTGAGTATAGTCCAAGACAGCCCCTGCCCTGAACAGCTTACACTCTAAATAGACAAGAGTGGGAGAAAAGAAGTATTATCCCTAATTTGCAGATGGGAGAACTGAGACACAGAGATTCATTTGCTCAAAGCCACAGTGAAAGCCTATGGCAGAGACAAGGCTTGAACTTAAATCTCCTCTAACCCACTGCCTCAATCATTAGACCATCCATTCTGACTTCTATAGAAGAGTAGCCCATGTAGGGGATGATATGGTTCTAGATCTAGCAATACTTATACACAAAGTGTGCCATCAGGAATAGAAATGGTGGATCCAACTGACTTATTGATGACTTACTTGAATGTGAGAACCCCCATTTCAGAAAGAAATAAAACTGGATGCTTCTCATCTAAGGTAGGAAATGCATAGCATAAACATGTAAGCATACTGATCATAACACTGAGATACTTAGCAACAGCAAGAGGGATGAAAACAAGTTCCAAAGAGAAACTGTTTCTGGGAGTTAAAATGGTACTTCCCTCTGACCTGCTCCTACAAAACACAGATGGGATGGTACAAATTTGCAGAAATTTAACAAGAATTTCTTCCAAAGGAGACAGTATTTCCAGCAAAACTCCTAACACATGCAACATTTTATATTTTGTCAAAAAACTTGCTGTTGCCTTAACTTGAGGGAGGAAGGGGAAAAGTAGAGGTTGGAATTTACTTTGACTAAATTTTCCTAGAATATTCTAATAGCCACTAAATTAGTGTGTGTGTGTGGGGGAAATATTCAGCAAGCATTTAGCACATGCTTAAGCCTATACATAACTTGGGACTTAAGTGCTTTGATAAGCTGGGACCATAGAGTGTAACTATGAGCTTGGCAGGAGTCAGGATTTTCTAGGACAAATTGAATACACATGAGAGACATAGTAGGCATATGTACTCTCTGAGGGAAAACAACATGGAAGATCATGATATGATACTTTGATTCTGAATAAGAGCGCCTTTCAGTTGGATAGGTGCATCTTCAACTGGGTTTGCACTCATGTACTGGAGGAGCAGAATCTGGCCCTTTAAAAACCTGTGCTTACCCCTTCCACTCCTTATCCAAACTGAGGATGAAGAGATTAAAGCAAAGGAGGGGAACAAAGAAGAGGTGTGTGATGAGAAATTGAAATCTATAGCTTTATTTTCAGCACAAATGTATTGGAATGCCAGAGTTCTGTTTTGTAATTGTTTACATTCTATAAATTATAAAACAAACCAATCTGAAACCAAAAACAGGCAAAAATATTTGTCCTTTACTGAAACCAGAATTTCTCAAGTGCAAAGGATAAGATAGCACCTTTATATACTGCAAAAACAAATATTATCGATAACAGCATGAGTAGTCTTTTTTTATTGTGATGACAGATTTGTGGATGCAACTACAATACAACTTTATTTTGTATATCATCTTTCATACAAATAGTACCAAGGTTTTTTTTTACAGAGTTCAATACAGTTTCAAAGTTAATATAAAATGAAAGCATATGAGGAAATTAAGAACAGGTGTGACAATCTAAGTGTTGATGGTCAAATATGAGTGGATATAAAAATTGTAGTGGATTTCAACCTGGGTTTAAGGGAAATAGATTAAGTCCTCTTGTTGGACAAAAAAATCAGATAGAAATCAAGAAGACCTCTGGGTTGAGAAGATAATAGAGGGAATGGAAGAAAGACCTTAAAAATTAAACCAGACATTTGGCAAATATTTATAGCTCTTTGTTCTCTTGGTGCTTTTCAGGTATTGAGTACTGAATTAATCCTCACAGAGCATCTGTGAAGTTGGCAACTACAGATTATTGTCCCAGTTTTATAGATAAGAAACTAAGACAGGGAGTTTCACTGATTTGCCAGGCAAAAAGTCAGCATCAGAGTCCAGATTAAAACTCAGGAAATTCTGCCACATTCTACTATATGGTCATCAGCACTGGGTCATACTTCTCACTGGAAAGAATGCAAAGGAAGTTGTTTTCTAGTCTTTTTACACTTGCTGGATAGTTGTACTTCCTACTTTACCTTTAGTGGTTTGATTTGCAAACAGACATTTGTAAATGTTTATACAGCTACACAATTGATATGACTCCAAACCCACCAACAACTGGCAAAAAAAGGGGGGGAAAGCAATATTCCATAGTTAGTATATAATTATAGAATATTTTTTTCTAGAAGGGACTTCTCGTTAGTCATCTAGTTCATCCTCCTGTATTATGGCAAGGACTGAATTAATCATTTTCAAACAATCTCTAATAGAGGGGTGTCTTGTCTAATCTTGAATATCTCATGTGAACATAACTATAAATCTACCTGGCAGGTTATTCTACCACATAACAGATTTTATACTAATACTGTTTTTCTGATTATTAAAGTAAATTTTTCCTTGTGGCATCTTAAGACCAGTAGTCAACACTGAGAAGCAGTGAATAGGGCCAAGGACTGAGACCCAGGATATCTACATGCTAATTCCAACTCTGTTGTGTGAGCCTGGGCAAATCATTTTTTCCCCTACCACATTCTGTGTCTCCTCTCTTTAGACTGTAAGCTTTTACTATGTGTACCAACAGTACCTAGCACAATGGGGCCTTGATCTTAGCTGGAGCTTCAAGTAATACTAATAATAATATTACTAGTTGTGCCTGTGAATACTTAGGATAATCCACAAAATAAATACTTCATATTTTTACAGTAACATTACTTAGACTATCGCAAAATGCTTTATAAAAATTGTCAATAGTAGTCACTCTTCCCTCTATAGATCATACCATCCTAGTGTTTTTTGTATGAGCTAGAGAGTACCTTATAATTCTGTTTGTTAGCCACAATTAAAGATTTACTTTGGACATTTCACTATGTTTAAAAGCTCAACTTCCAACTAAATAGTTTGTTGTATGCAGTGTTGTTGTAGCCATGTCAGTCCCAGGATATTAGAGACACAAGGTGGATTAGGTAATTTTTACTGGACAAACTTCTGTTGGAGAGAGAGAGAAGCTTTTGAGCTTATGCAGAGCTCTTCTTCAGTTGTGATTGTCACAAGTTTAATGTATGCCTTACTGGTTTATCACAAGTATAGGGTGTGGAATCCACTTTTTGTGACTTTGAAACATATTAGTTTTACTACACATTCAGAGTGGCTGGATTCCATTTGCGAAGTACTGTAGTAGTTCACTGTAGATCTTAGTCCTTAACAGGCAAGACTTTCTACTACAATTCTGACTTTTACAGGTGAACTGTAAAGCTTTAAAAATTAACTGATCATGATTCAAAATAATCAGGAATGTGTATGTACAATTAAAATGAAAATATGTTTACATTTAAAAAAAAACCAAATCTTTACAAATATTTTTCTTCATCTCCCATGACCAGAGTTTAAGATTTGTTTCTTTACCGTCCAATAGCTGAAAATACGACAACCACATTATTGGCACTTCTTGCAGAGAGAGAGAGAGAGAGAGAATCAGTTGTTGAGTAGAAAAACATAGGGCCCTGAACAGAGGATCTGTGAGGTAAGAGAGAGCCCCACTTTTCAACTGGATTGTTTCAAATTGTAAAACATAATTGTAATTTTTAAATTACACACTTTATAAATGATTTGGGTTCTTGGTTCAGGTTTTGAAAAGAGCACAAAGACCTGCAATTTACCTTTAGTAATCTATAAGGTGCTGGTTGTTTTTTGTTTAGTTTAGTTTTTTTTTTTTATTTATAGCGATCAGTGAGAAATTGGGTACTTACAATAAAATTAAGTTAAGCATTAGCATGAAAGTCCTAGTACTTTTCTGAGCTCCTTACTCTTAGAGTATTAAAAGCTAGTAGCTGTATGGAGTTTGTGGTGCATCTAGAAGGAATAATAGATTTTGAAATTTTGATTTTGTATTATTAAAATTAAATTGCAAGTTCCAAGGTTTTAAAGATAATATAGGACTGGGGACAGTTTTGTAACTGTCATATTGTCATGAATCACAACACTATAGGTCTGATATTGTTCCCACTGATGGCAATAGGGACAAGATCAGGCCCCTTATATGGCAAACTCACAGAAGTGCTCATCCTTTTCCTTGGTCTTGAGAAGTCTGCAGACATTTCAAGATGATAAAGATTAGCTTCACCATGAATAGGTGCAGATAATTTTGGCCTTGGACCCTACCATATTGTGATGTCCTGTTCCTTTAAATGGTCGGGGCTCTGTGCCCCCTCCTCTCCCAGTGCAAAGCCTTACTTTTGTGTTAGTTTCAACATGCAGCCAGAACAATAAAGGCAGCAGAGCAGACAGTTGGGTGTTCATCACCTCTGTCTGTGTCTAACTCCTCCTCTGCTGGCTCCAGAAATATAACAATGATAATGAGGAATTTCTATCCACTCATGTTCAGTGCTGCCTGTGCCTGACTAAGAAGAAATAAGAAGCAAATGATACTATGAAAAAAGGGGGATAAGTCCACCTAGAAGCACAGGGCGACAGACTGCTCCTGGGACAGTGTGAACCAGCCAGCTAGAGAGGCAAATAAAGACAGAACATAGATAAAAGTTCTGCAATTACTGCCTGAGCTTGTGCAAACAAAGGAGCAGTGAAGTGCAAGCAAGCGCCATGTTGACTGACCTCCTGCAAGCGAGCAGAGAAACAGCCTTAGCATGAACTGAGGGTCTGTTGCCAGCAGAGGGAGCCGAAGTATCGCACTTACATTCAAGAAGGCTGTTGAAGTGGCAGTTGCAAAGGAGACCGCAGAGAAGGACTATCTGGAATTTTGTGTGAACCAAGAAGTTCATCTCCTGCATCGGTCAGACAGGCAACTACGGAATGGAAAGAATTGCCATGTAGCCATTGTGTACAAACTAAGCATGCTAAGAAGGATTGCTGGGCACATCAGTTTATTTGCAGAAAGTGCTAGAAGAAAAGGGCACATTGCCATGACCTGTTGCACAGTTCAGCGACCAACAACAGAGTAACCGTATATCCAAGAAGATATCTAAGAAAGGATCGAAGTCAGGAATTCATAATGTGGCAAAAAAACAAGAGCTCTAGTGACACTGACCAAGGCCTAGCACTACATGTTATCAGAAGCTGGAGTCAAAGATGGCATCTGGGTTACATCCTTGATTAAAGGAGTTCCTTCAAGAATGGAGCTGCTGTTTCACTGATTTCTGCATCTATATGTAACCAGACTTTGTCAGAAGTTCCACTGAAAGAAACTTCCATGGTTTTGAAGACTTATACTGGAAAAAACTTAGTCTCAAAAGGGATACTTCAGGTGAAAGTTCAACTACATCAGTGATACTCAGACTGCAGTGGTTAAGCGGCCCAAGTGATCAACATTACCCAAAAGGCAACGTTGATAGGCTGTTGCACCTGTTAGGCCCGAGTTCTCATCAACCCAAAGAAACTTCAAAGTGTTCTATCTCAATTTGACGGATAAGTTATCCATCACTAGTACAAACATCAACAAAGAAACAGCTAAGGATGTGCTTTTTCTTGTGAAGGAGGTGGTACTACAAGGTATAGTGTTGGATCAAAAGAAGCCCCAGTTTAAACAATTTATGTAACAATGTGAATTATCTGTGAAGCATGGTGACATCTTATGGGGAATACAAGTGATCATTCTGAAATAACTTCAATCTCAGGTTTTGGAAACTCTTCACAAAGGTACTTTTGGCACTGTATGGATGAAGGCCATAGCCTGGAGTCATGTTTGGTGGCCAGGATTGAGAGACATTGAGAGGAAGGCAAAATGCTATACTACATGTCAGCGAATTCAGCATGATTGTGTCCCAGCTAGTCTATACCCTTGGTCGTGGCCTCAGACTCCCTGAACACACATTCATGGGGATTTTGCTGGACAGTTACCAAAACCATTGGACATCCTTGTATCTTGTTTAGCCAGTTCAGTTTACCATTACAGTTGGTGAGTAACAATGGATCTCAAGTCTGTCCTGGAGAATTTCAGAAGTTCCCAGCTTCATATAGAATGCAGCACATACCCTCAGCTCACCATCCTGCTACAAATGGATTAGGGCCATGCTTTGTACAAACACATAAGCATGCCTTAGAAGCTAACGAGCCTATTGAGTCATAAGCAGAAATTGGACCATTTCTTACTTGTCTCTAGGAACGCACCACATGCTATCACCCAGGAGTTACCTGCAACACTTTTCTTGAAGCAGTCTTTCAGTACTAATGGGGACGTGCTACATCCTGATGTTGCCTCAGGTGTAGCTAAATCCCAAGCTATGCAAATTGATCGATGTGAGACTTGTCATCATTCTACTCAAGTTGTAGACTTAGTGTGGATTTGTAACTATGGTTGTGGAGTGAAATGGGTATCTAGAGATCTTGTAAAAGGACTCGTTTCATTAGTGGTAAAACTGACGGTATTTTATGGAAATGATATATGGACCAATTGCAGCCTCGACTAGTACCAAAGTCTGGGACTATTCCAGTAGGATTTTCTGTCCCTCCAATCCTTCTTTCATTACAACTCCTAATTTTGACAGCTTGGTGGAAGAATCTTTGCTACAAGCTCCAGCTGATTCCATACCACATCCAGTTGATTCCTTACCAGACTGTTCCTGTTGTTCAGGACACCGCCGCACCACCATCACCACATTATCCCAAGGGAGTGCAAAAAACAATTGTGCCCCTGAATTTATAAGCTGTTTAGCTAGTGAGTTGCTATTCCAGGGCAGAATAATCCCTTGAAATTTAAGAGTCTACGCTAGTTCACCCGCAACTTTTAGTTAGGTTATATAGTATTTCATATTCACCATGTAAATGGTAATATATATGTGTTTGGAAAGTTTTTTGAAGTACGGTGGAGGAATGTGATGTCCTGTCCCTTTAAATGAGGACGGGGCTCTGTGCACTCGCTCATCCTCAATGTAAAGCCTCACTTTCCATGACCGTTTCAGTTTTGCAGCCAGAACAATAAAGTCAGCACAGCAGACTGTCTGTCAGCTCCCTCTGCTGATTACATGTCTATCTCATTCGTTTCTGGCTCCAGAAATAGAACACATTAAACTAGATATTGCACTTCACTGCAGAATCCATGTAATTCTTTAGGAAGACTGACCTTTATTAGACTTGCCCTCTAATAAGACAGAAAGGTTACATGCATAATTACCCTGTAGACATCAAAAAAGTCTTGGGAGGTAGGAAGTTTGTCTTCACATATCTTTGAAAAGTATTACAAAACTGTCAGCACTTCAAAAATACTAAACTGTCTCGCCCTCTTAAATAAGCAACATAATCCAGGTGTCAGGGATGACTTTGGCCTTTTGAGTACAGATGAAGTTGTGAAATAGGAAGTAAAGTCTTCCCTTGTAGAAGAGGATTCTGAAAGTGAGATTTGATTAGAAGAGAGAATAGCCATCTAACTGGCTACAGGGTTTACACGTTCAAGTGCGTACCTAAAAGACAACTAATGACATCACCAGAAAAGCCACCTTTGCCAAATTCAATTCAAAGGCAGAAGGAAAATGTAAACGTAATAGAGGTACCAGTTGTAGCTCCTCAGTTAGCTTAAGCTGAACTTTGTACATAAAGCAGGGATTCAAACACTCTAAATATTAAATATATAGCACATCCTCTCCAAAGTTATGGCATTTACTCTATGATGCAGATACATTTTCTGAAAATTTAAAAGTAAATCCACTGAGAGTTTAAAAATGGAGTTAGAACCTGGTTTCAGACATTTTTGGTCCTAAATATCTTAACACAGACTCTTAAAACTTCCTATAACTTCCCAAAAATCATTTAACCTTTCAAAAAAAATTTAGGAAAAAATGTTTTTTTTGCCATTCATTTTCATAACTGAACATTTCTTTCAGCAGAGGCTGACATATTTCGCTTCAGAGAATTCCATGAAAACGGCAAGAGAGCAAGTTATTTACTAGCCTGAGTGGGACTAATGCCATGGGATGCCCTCAATTAAGATGTCCTTCTCCAAATGGCCACCATCTCCTATTCTCAACTGGACAGTGGCAATTTGCTGCCCATAGCAAAGATGGCCAATGCATCAATTAAGCTGCTCCTCAAAGTGCTCCTCTTCTGACAGGATAGTGGCTATCATGTTCTTTGAACATAGCTTGGATTTACTCCTGTTGGGAACAATGGGAGGTAACAGCAACTTTGAAAGAAGACTAGCCCTTAGTTAAGATGCCTGCACTGGCAAGGTTAAAGCGCTTGTGTAGTCGCGGCAAATCTCCCAGCGCTCTAAAAAACCCACCTCCTTGAGGGGTGTAGCTCCCAGCGCAGCTGTGCACTGTCTATACTGGTGCTTGACAGGGTGAAACTTGCTGTGCTCAGGGGGGTATTTTTTTCACACCCCTGAGCAAGAAAGTTGCAGTGCTGTAAAGTGCCAGTGTAGACAAGCCCTAAGGGAACTAGAGGCCTCCGTCCGACTGAGAAAAGGCCATTTTGAACAGGCTATTTTGAAACAGGGCAGTTCGTCAAGAAATTCACTGAAGTTGAACATCTTTCTTCTGCCTCTTCTAAAAGAGAATTTTTCAGTTAAGAAGAATAGTGGCAAAAAAGGTCATTAATACCAAATATTTCATTAGTTTTTTCTATTCAACAGGGAAGATCTACTCAACAGGGAAGTCAGGGGAGAAGGTGAAACAAGGAGAATATATGTATATGTTTGTGTGTTCATGAAGAAGCTGGAGAACAAGAAGGGGAAAACTGCAGTGAGAGAGCAAGGAAATGTGGAGTAGGGGGAGAGGGTAGAACTGGGCTGTGTGCGCAGGGGAATGTGGGGATATGCAGGGGAGAGTGGAGGGCAGGGGAGGGGAGGGGAGGGGCTCTACAGCCAACTCTACGGATAATGCTAAGGCAAAAATCTTCGGCTGCGCACGTGGGTACGCACACACCTAGAACGGAATACACATGAGCAAGCACTCAAAGAAAGTACATTACAATGATGGTATAATTATTCTAAACACAAGCATTATAACCCCAGGAAATTCAGAGTTAAGATTACAAAAGAAATCCAAACATACTGAGGCATGAAAATGAACAGCGAGAGCAAACACCTTAACTTAATAATATCACTACAGGGTAGAGTTAACTATATATTTATGATTTAGGCATTTTAGTGTTCAGTCTCAGATTAGATTAAAGCAGGGAAAACAAAGTAGAAATCTGAACATTTGGTGCTATTATTGAATTAGAGCACAAAGGCAATGAATGGAAGTTGAATTTACAAATGTAGAATTATGTACAAAAAACTGCATTCAAAAATAAAAATGTAAAATTTTACAGCCTGCAAGTCCACTCAGTCCTACTTCTTGTTCAGCCAGTTGCCCAGATAAACAAACTTATTTGTATTTGCTGGAGATAATGCTGCCCGCTTCTTGTTTACAATGTCACCTGAAAGTGAGAACAGGTGTTCTGATGACACTGCTGTAGCCAGCATTGCAAGATATTTATGTGCCAGATGTGCTAAAAATTCATATGTCCCTTCATGCTTCCACCACCATTCCAGGAGACATGTGTCCATGCTGATGACGAGTTCTGCTCGATAACAATCCAAACCAGTGTGGACCAATGCATGTTAATTTTCATTATCTGAGTCAGATGCCACCAGCTGAAGTCTGATTTTCTTTTTTGCTGGTTTGGGTTCTGTAGTTTCTGCATCGGAGTGTTGCTGTTTTAAGACTTCTGAAAACATGCATCAACATGAATGATTAAAAACATGCATCAAAACAGGTATCAAGTGGAGTGCCCCAGGGGTCAGTTTTGGGGCCACTTTTGTTCAATATCTTTATTGATGATGGAATGAATTGCACTCTCAGCAAGTTCGCAGATGACACTAAGCTGGGAGAAGAGGTAGATACGCTGGAGGGTCTGGATAGGGTCCAGAGTGACCTAGACAAATTGGAGGATTGGGCCAAAAGAAACCTGATGAGGTTCAACAAGGATAAGTGCAGAGTCCTGCACTTAGGAAGGAAGAATCCCATGCACTGCTACAGGCTGGGGATCAACTGGCTAAGCAGCAGTTCTGCAGAAAAGGACCTGGGAATTACAGTGGATGAGAAGCTGGATATGAGTCAGCAGTGTGCCCTTGTTGCTAAGAAGGCCAATGGCATATTGGGCTGTATTAGCCAGCAGATTGAGGGAAGTGATTATTCTCCCCTATTCGGCACTGGTGAGGCCACACCTGGAGTATTGTGTCCAGTTTTGGTCCCCCCACTACAGAAGGGATGTGGACAAATTGGAGAGAGTCCAGCGGAGGGCAAGGAAAATGATTAGGAGGTTGGGGCACATGATTTATGAGGAGAGGCTGAGGGAACTGGGATTATTTAATCTGGAGAAGAGAAGAGTGAGGGGGGATTTGATAGCAGCCTTCAACTACCTGAAGGGGGGTTCCAGAGAGGATGGAGCTAGGCTGTTCTCAGTGGAGGCAGATGACAGAACAAGAAGCAATGGTCTCAAGTTGAAGTGGTGGAGGTCTAGGTTGGATATTAGGAAACACTATTTCACTGGGAGGGGGTGAAGCACTGGAATGGGTTACCTAGGGAGGCGGTGGAATCTCCTAGAGGTTTTTAAGGCCCGGCTTGACAAACACCTGGCTGGGATGATTTAGTTGGTGTTGGTCCTGCTTTGAGCAGGGAATTGGACTAGATCACCTCCTGAGGTTTCTTCCAACCCTAATATTCTATGATTCACACCTCATTCCTCTCAGATTTTGGAAGGCACTTGAGATTCTTAAACCTTGGGTCGAGTGCTTTAGAAATCTCACAATGGTACCTTCTTTGCGTTTTGTCAGATCTGTAGTGAAAGTGTTATTAAAATGAACAACATGTGCTGGGTCATCATCCGAGACTGCTATAACATGAAATATGGCAGAATGTGGGCAAAACAGAGCAGGGGATATACAATTCTCCCCCAAGGGAGTTCAGTCACAAATTTAATTAACGCATTTTTTTTTTAACAAGCGTCATCAGCGTGGAAGCATGTCCTCTGGAATGGTGGCCGAAGCATGAAGGGGCATACTAATGTTTAGCATATCTGGCATGTAAATACCTTTCAATGCCAGCTACAAAAGTGTCATGTAAATGCCTGTTCTCACTTTCTGGTGATATTGTAAATAAGAAGCGGGCAGCATTATCTCCTGTAATGTAAGCAAACTTGTTTGTCTTAGTGATTGGCTGAACAAGAAGTAGGACTGAGTGGACTTGTAGGCTCCGAAGTTTTACATATTTTGTTTTTGAGGTCAGTTATGCAACAAAAAATCTACATTTGTAAATTGCACTTTCACGATGAATTGCACTATAGTACTTGTATGAAGTCAACTGAAAAATAGTATTTCTTTTATCATTTTTACAGTGCAAATATTTGTAATAAAAAATAATACACTTTGATTTCAATTACAACACAAACTACAATATATTTGAAAATGTAGAAAAACATCCAAAACATTTCAATTGGGATTCTACTGTTCAACAGTGCGATTAAACTTGCGATTTTTTAATCGATTAATTTTTTTGAGTTAACTGCGATTAATCGACTGCCCTAGATATTTACTGTCTAGTTTCTGAATTGTTACTATTGGCTATGGAATGGTAAGTAGTGTTTTACTTGACACAGCTATTCAGAGCAGAGGATGATTAAATCTTTGAAAGCAAATCAGAATATACTTGAACTCCTGTGTAAAGATAATGCTCACTTTGCGCACATGTGAGATTAGAATCAATGCCTTATCAGCAGGGGGATTCTGAAAGTATTAATTCTAATTATTATCTACTCTAAATATTAATCTAATTATATACAGACCATGGACTTGATCCTGCAATGAGCCATGTGTTCCTGGACCTGCCTGAAGCTCCACTGAAGTTATTGAACAGGCTCAGGGGAATGCTCATGTGGAGAAGACCATGTTGTTAGAAAGTGTAGCAAATTTATACCTCCTAGAAATTGAAGTATTTGATGTGTTTTAATTAAAGTTTCTTTTCAATTTTCTTCAGAGATGAAACACCCACTGCCCCTTCAGACATGTTTCATCTACATTATAGAATACATTCTCAAAGAAGCTTAGCACACTTGTGCTAAACAATAGTTAAATTCAGAGTTCTTAGATTGTAAAACAAACCCTCCAAAGATACTGAAAAACAGAATTCCTTACTTGATTGTATTTAATTTGATCATTTTTAATCACACTTGTTCTAATTTATAAAATGAGAGGTGTTTGAAGAGGAGAAGAAGTGTAAGTATTATGACAAAGTGTCCACAGGAAGACATTCTTGCTTGCTTTGTGATGAAAATTTTAAAAAAATGCAGGGCGGGGGAGAGATTAAAAATATTATCAATGGAGTTAGTTTAATCTCATCAGAATCACTATATGGAAATAACTAAACATTTAACAAGTGCCCTTAACACTACATCCCAATCAAATGTCTAAAGTGACAAACTTTATTAAGATTTTATTCTTTAAAAAAACCAGACCCTGATCCTGCAAGACCTATGCATGAGAAGTCACTATTGACTTCAGTATGTAACTGGAGCTTTACGCTTTATCCTATATATAGTAAACAGGAGAAAAGAAAATTTCTATTACTTTGTAGAGCAGATACCAGCACAACTGAGCTTAAAATAGCATATAGAAATAAAGGAGAGTCCAGTAATGCAATTATGTAAGATCACATTCAAGTACTATTGGTTCTACAATTTGAACTAATTTTAATATGGCAGATGTTATCTGAATTTTGCGTATCAATTAAAGAATAGCCACTGGACTGTGAGCAAACAGCAGGCAATCACCACTACTGATGTGATCCCTAGGCTAAAAATAGTTTGTGCTCCCTCTGCTGGTTCCACAGCAGCAAGTAACTAAGTTTCACTTCTATGTGGAACAATGTTAATAAAGCCTATGCAAAAACTAGGAAATTAAAGTCATGTTAATTGCAAGCTCTATTAAGAATACAAATAAAAAACACTGCCATAAGGGAAAGGAGTAAATGTTTTGAGGAACATTTTATTTTCAAGTTTCTAAAGGAATATAAAACATTTGCCAGTTAAAAAAAAATTAAGGCAGCAGTTCCTTTTTTAAAAGGTAACCCTTGGAGGTTGCATTCCATACAGAATACAATTTTTTGGCCAGTATTCAACTGCAGCCACTGAATATTTACTGAAATTCACAGGCATTTTAACAAATGCTTGTTATGTTAAAATGTATATCTTGTTAGGTTTGGATTTTACCGTTTTGTTATTTTTTAATCAGCTAAACTCATTTTAATGAACAACTTGATTATCAAAGAAAACAACCTTGTTACTAACAGGGGAGAAAAGAGGAACTACCAGCTGATTTTAGCAAAGCCTTGCACTAATTTGAAAACTAATTTTCATTTTTGATTGCAGTTTCTACTATAAATTGTAAAAACGTTCTATTCACATCAGTAAGGTAATCATGATTGAGCCCTTATTACTTTCTCCAAGAACTCTTCTACTTTTGAATATTTTTTGGAACTGACAAATTTAATTTGCATTTACTTTTGTTCCCATCTCACAATAGTTCTTCCCCTGAAACACTAATGATTCAAGGTGTACAAATTATAAGCCTCTGTGCTACATAACAGCAATACGTCCAAAACTTTAGCAGTCTTCCAAACGTTAAAGTAAATCTGACAATGCTTAAGTGTGCTTATACTAACCCTCAATGGAATTGTGAAGTACCAATAGCCTTTTAGCAACTAAAATTTTGCACCATTACCCGATAAAACAGTAGTGAAACACACACACACGACTTCACTCTTTTGTCCTTCATAAATCCTTTAATTTCACAGTTAATAAACTGCGGAAGTATGCTCCAAAAATTTCTAGTCCTATAGTAGCCTACTGCTTCATTAGCTAAAAACCTATTCTGTTTAAACTGTGTATTTTACTTTGAAATGGTCGTAAATTCTAAAACGATACTACAAATACAGGGAGACTATAAAGTTAGATCTCAAATTCATAATGATACTATTTCCTAACCAAAGAAGAGAGCTAGTTTTCGTAGGAAAAGTTTAACATACATAAACACTTTTGCATATGTGGGAGAGGAGGTTCTGCTAACAGATTAAAGGGACACTGTATATCTGTTTGGGCCACAAAATTGATTTCTCAATAGAACCATCACATGCAGTTTCACTAGAAGATATTTTGATACTAGTCAACATTTTCATGGTGAAAATGCTCATATCATCATCATGTTCCTATTATGCCTCTGGGGTTTAGGACAGTGACAAAGCTCCTCCACTCCTGTCTGCTCACAGTTCATGTTATAAATCAAAATAAAATTTAGTAATTTGCAGGAAACATGTCTGAGACCCAGAGATCTCTTCCACTTCCATGAATATCTCAATCCCTAGTTCTAGGGGACTAATTTTCCTTAATGGAAATCCAGTGGTTTTCCTAATTTTCCTTGTTGTGCTGCCATTGGTTGGATTCTTACCTATGGTTTACTCGTCTCGTTCCATTAGTTTTTAGAAGTCACAAAGGGGAGAAAATGCAGAAAATACTTTTGCATTAACTTAGTAGCAATTTACAGCATACATTAAGGTTCTTTCTTTTGGGGGCATGTTGAGTATAACAGTAGATAAAATTCAACACCACCTTCATTCTGCTAGGCCTCAGCCCAATTTCACATGAAGTTTTAATTGCTCCATGGAAGCAGTGGACTGTTGAAGGTTATGTAATATCAGGAGGAACATGCCATATTTCATCTTTCCTTTATATACTGTCCCCCAGCCCTCTTGCTAAGTGATTAAAATATGGATTTACTCTGAAAAGTGACAATAAAAATGGCACGTTCTTAACAGATCTGCTCACTGTGTGAATTCAGAGTAATATCTGCTGACATAAGTGACAATAAGAGGGCTTTTGTTTTGTTTTTTTACAGCTCTATACTCATGTTAGGCCTGATAGTAAACAGATATGGGGAAGTGCTATGGAGTCTATTCTTTTTGGTACGTCAGCAGATTTGTTTAACTGGCGTAACTAGGTGTAACCCTTGAGGCATCAGACAAGGCCTAATTTCACCTGCAGAACCTTTATTACTGATGGTGATTCATGTGGAAAAAAAAACCCAGCTCAATGTACATATCTCTGGTTGAATTTGTAAGGCTGACAGTTTAAAAAAAGTATTTTTTTATTGGTAAACTGAACACATTTTACATGTAGGTCACTGAGAAACAACATACAGGAAAGCTCACAATGCCATTTTTACAGTCACTTTTGAGAACAGAACCGCAAAATAATGGGATTTTGTTTTGAATGTTTAATGTCTCTATATACACTTACACACAATTGTTAAAACTTAGAGCTTAAAACAATATTTGTTTTAACTATTAAATGACTGGATTGCTAAAGACTCCAACATTGTTATTATTTACTATTTGTAATACAAGAGCGCCTAGAAGTTCCAACCAAGAATGGGGCCCGCTTGTGCTAGATACTGTTCAAACATGTAGTAAGAGACAATACTTACCCTGAAGGGCTCACAGTCTAAACACACAAGACATAGGGCAGGAGAAATAAAATAATGTCTCTGTTTTACAAATGGGGAATTGAGGCACACAGAGATTAAATGATGTGCCCAAATTCACAGTTAGTTAGTGGTACAGAGTCAGGAATTGAATCCGGGTTTCCTGAGTCCCAGTCCAGTTTCTTAACCCAAGACCAATCTACCTTTCAGGTGGATTCAAACATTCTATGAATACTAACATTTGAATATTGTAGTATATATGATGATGCTAAATGAAATTTATGCATCACATTTAAGATACAGTTTAGACCTTGAACATTTTTTACAGACTCTGAGCATCAACAGAAAAGAGAATGTTCTTAATTTTGACATTTGCAGTGTAACGTTGCAAAAGAAAAAATTAAGTTAGGTAATTCAATTTTAAACAATGAACATATTTTTCTCTGAGAAACAAATGTGCAAGTTCACAATGTGGGAAATATTTCTTACCACAAAATACTTGAAAGTAAAGAGACAAATTATGCTATCAGTTACCCCGTGTAAATTCAAAATGACTCAATTTACTTCAAAATTATTACTCTGTATTATCACCAACATAAATCTGAAGTAGAATTCAGCTCAAGGATTGTATTTAAAAATGAGCATTTCTGAGCCATCTTGTTGAAAAATAACATTTGTAAAACTCTGGATGGATATTTGGGCAATTAGTCAGCTACCTTTCTGATTAAATCAGTATTAATTAGAATGTTTATATTTAAAAATTAAATGTTATGACAGATATTAAAAAGAAGGAAAACTGGTTTAACTCAGACTGAAATTCTCTATAGCCAATATCACAAATGTTGTGTTGAGGAAAACGGCTACCGCTAGCAGTGGACTCAACTACCAACTGAAATAAATGACAAATTTCATTTGTATTCAGAAAGGATGCTTGTCAAGCTAAATTTCAACAACCTATACTGAACATAGTGAGTGTGGTTTTTTTTCCAAACTGGTTCTATTTTCATTTTGGGACTATGGGGAAAGGTGGTTAGTGTGACAGACAGAAAAGAAATGTGTTTTTTTGTTTGTTTGTTTGTTTTTTAAAGACAAGCTAGAAAAAGTTGCTTTAGCATTTGAAGCATTTTTTCATTCTATGTTGCAAACAGATCTAATGTTGGATGATGATTCCAAATGTTGAGTCTCTGGTTGAGAATGGTTCTAAGCCTGGTTCTCTAGACAAAGGAGTATTGCAGTGGTATTGGTCAACTAAACCCGAGGAAACCTGACAGATTCCAGAATGGATGTCTGAGCATTGACCACACTTTCTCAAAATGGTATAGCCTGAAGATAAAGGAGTAGAATGGTGCAAATATTTTAAGGCAGTTTTTCAGTTTTATTAGGCTGAAAACATAGGAACCACCTTCTAGTGATCAGTTGTACGAAACACTTTAGTGCCCTGATCTTTGATGTACACAATATAAGGAGTTATGCTGAAGAGCGGGACAGCCAATACCAATGGCAGCTGGGTCCAAAAAAAAAAAAAAAAAAGTCCTTTATCTTTCTCCTAGAGGCAGTGTGTCCAAAAAAAAAAAAAAGTTCTAATTTCCATCTTATTAGAAACTAACCAGGAACAAGAATGCCAGAAAGAATTAAAAAAACTGTTGAGTGAAGTTGAAGTACATCCAGAAGAGCAGTAAAGATGAGTAGGATGTAACGTTCCTATGAAAGAGATCACCAGCCATGGTCAAGAGAGGGATGGCTGTACAAGAAGTGGGGAGACGATGCTGACAGCTGGTAAGTTTGTGATGCCCACTTCTCCGTACTTTAGAAGGTCAAAATATTTTAGTTTTGGAAACTCATTCTTGGCCTTTTCCTGGAAACCTAGACCCAGGAATGGGAATCCTATTCCCATTGTATCCTCCAGTTTCTAGTTTGTTTTAAAAAAATAACTGATTATGCACCAATAGTAGTGCAGGTGCCCCAAATACTGCAGTGGTCTACTATATTACATGTGCCAATACTTTAGCAAGGGCCCAGAGGTAAAAAAAATATGACTCTGTTTGCTTGTAGCCTTCTTTCTTTCACAGTAATTGGGGTGGGTTGGGGTATTTCTAAAATCGAAAAGTTAGTATCTAGCCAATGACCAATTAGGTAAGAATATGTACTTCTGCCAATTTAAAAAAAAAATCCTGCTATTCATAAGTGCCAAGGAGTACATTAACCACTTGTCAATGAAAGCTTAGTACAAAAGATTGCCTCCACTATGGCAAAACCAGAGAGGGAAGTTATTTACCTCATTATAACTGGAGTTTTTTGAAATGTGTGGTCCCTATCTGTATTCCACTGAAACCAGAGAATTCTTGAAAGTAGTGGCTGTTGGTCTATGCCTGCTCTCCCTGCTTCGCACTAAAGGCATAAGGGGCAAGGCAGGACAGAACGACCACCTCTCCAGTTCTTTCTTTACCATGAATCTCATCATGATCTGGAGAAGGAAGGGTAATAGAATACACAGAGGTATCACACATCTTGAAGAACTTGTCTCTGGTCTCTTTCCTTCTTGGGAATTAGAAATATTTCACATAAAACCCTTTCCCCCTATGTTGAGGATATACCTTCTCTATTGCTCCCTGTTGGAGAAGAGATTTTACCTTTGAAAGGAGCATCCCCTTTTGAAAGTGGATCCTGAAAAGAGATGGGAAAAGAGGCTTTTGGTGGAGGTGAGAACAGAAAATTTAATGGTATAGCTGCAATGGATGATATCCAGCACCCACTTGTCTGTTATTATTCCCCTTCAAATATTGGTTTGCAGTTCTTGAACGTCTCGTCAAAAATACCTCATGGTCGGGGTGAAGTTGGGCTGCTGCAGTGGAAGTGGCAGACTGAAGTATCTTGGCCTTTGCATTTTCTGCTGATTGAGAGATGGCTGGTGATAGAAGGGTTAAAGTAAAGGCCTCCATTTGTAGGGCTATTCATAGTATTTTCTCTTCAGGGCCAGTGTATATATATCCAGGGAGAGTAGGGTTGTCCTGCAGTCTTACAATGAGTGCAAAGACTCATTCATCTGGTCATCGAAAAGATTAGACTCAAAGGATAAGTCCTCAGCAGTGTTTTGGACCTCACTGGGAAATCCCAAAGAGTGCAGCCACGATTCCCTTTGCATCACAATTGCTGTTGCCATGAATCTTGATGCACACAGCCACATTGACTTCAGATTCTAATAGGGTTCTGGCCACTAGTTTGCCCTTGCCAGTAAAGGCCTGAAATTGAGCCCTGTTTTCCTGAAATAACTTGTCCTAAAGTCCAGGAACTTAAGAGTAATTCAGAAAATCATATTTGGCAGGAGGGGCCTGAAAGTTTGAGATTCTAAACTGAAGGCTGGTAGATGTAAACATCTTCCTCCTTACAAAGTCTAGATACTTAGCTTTCTTATCTGCAGGAGTGGCCCTTGGATGATGATGTCAGGATCTTTCCATGGCTGCTGGGACCACCAAGGAGTTTGGGGCAGGGTGGGTAAACAAGAACTCTGCTCCCTTAGCTGGGGCAAAGTACTGCTTTTGTGCCTTCTTGGGGGTGAGGACACAGGTAGCAATTGTGCGCCATACAGCCCTTGCCTGTTCTAATATGGCTTCATTTACTGGGAGTGCAAATTGACTGGATCCTGTTGGTTATTTGGGAGCTTATGTTGAGAGTCTTGGACTTCCTTTGAGGAGATCTGGAGCTTTTTCACCATGCTCTGTAACTGCTCTTGAAATTGCCCATAATCATCCAGGGAGACAGTGAGGCTGGAGCAACTGCCTCATTGGGTGATGAGGATGATACCCACGTGAGTACTGGTGGATCTAGGTCATTTTCATGCTTTAATGGCTCACAGGAGGTCTGGATGATGGAGAAGAGGGTGATATGATTCCTTGCTGGATTTCACAGATTCCAGGAACTGTATGTAAGAGTCCCATGGGCCCCAATAAGGCCAGTATGGGAGTCAAATGTAGGTAGCAAAGGTCCCTAAGCACTCGGTACCACCAGTCTTGAGGAGGAGGTTCCTGTTTGTGTGGCCGAGGCTGCCTGGGAGGCGCCGTGAACCTGGATGGCTGCTGGGGGCTAAAGTACTTCCTGGAAGCTGGTGGCATGTAAAGGCCTAAGGAACGAAGGTGGCCCTCGAGTCCTTGAGGCTGTGAAGTTTAGAGTCCATCTGCTCTGAAAACAGGGAGATCCTGGACAGACCGCTGAATTTAATGAGGGAGGCCAGAGGACTGGAGCCATGAACAACACCTCATGGTGACTGTCGACGCCATAGTTGTGGCTGCCGAGTCGGCCGCATCCAGAGCTGCCTAGAGGGAGGTCCTGGCCACAGTGTTGCCCTCCTCCAGAATGGCTGCAAACTTCTGCCTCAACTCCTGCAGAAGGGAGTCATTAAATCTGGACAATGAGTCCCATAGATTAAAATCGTGCCTCCCCAGCAAAGCCTATTAGTTAGAGATACATAACTGGTGGCTGCCCTTCGAATAAACTTTTTGTCCAAACAGGTCTAGTCTGTTAGCATCTTTATTCTCAAGGATAGCACTCAACTGCCCCGCCTCTCTTGTTCATTTGCTGCCGACACTACGAGGGACCCTGGGGAGTGGGGGTATGAATAAAGGTATTCAATCCCACTTGCCGGTACATAGTATTTTTTCTCTGCCTTCTTTGATGTGGGCGGCAGAGAAGAAGGAGAAGGCCACAGCATTTTGATGGGTCCCATCACCACTTTGTTGAGGGGCAAAGCTACTCTGGAGGGAGCAGCTGCAACCAAGATATTGATCAGGCTGTGTGCTGACTCCTTAAGCTCCTCAACCTCCAGACCCAGGTTCATGGCAACTCTTTTCAGGAGGTCCTGGTGGGTCCTGAAATTGTCCTGAGGCAACAGGTTACTAGGTCCCGCAATCACTTTATCTGGGTACGATGATGAGGAGGCGGCTTGTGCCAGAGGGAGGGCTCCTTCCTCTCCCTCTGCTTCCACCACATTGACCCTGGTGCTGAATGGGAAGGGCTGGTAGCCCGGAAACCACTGAATATAAATGGACAGTCTGTCTGGGCAAAAATCACATTGGGAAAGAAAGCTACTAGAGCCTCCCCTGAGATAGTGCTTGGGGTGTGCTATAGACCACCAGGATCTGATCTGGATATAGATAGAGACACCTTTTTAATGTTTTTAATGAAGTAAATACTAATAGGATTGTGTGATCATGGGAGACTAAATTCCCAGATATAGACTGGAGGAAAAGTGCTAGTAATAATAATAGGGCTCAGATTTTCCTAGATGCGATAGCTGATGGATTCCTTCACCAAGTAGTTGCTGAACCAACAAGAGGGGATGCCATTTTAGATTTGGTTTTGGTGAGTAGTGAGGACCTTATAAAAGAAATGGTTGTAGGGGACAACCTTGGTTCGAGCAATCATGAGCTAATTCAGTTTAAACTAACTGGAAGGATAAACAAAAATAGATCTGTAACTAGGGTTTTTGATTTCAAAAGGGCTAACTTAAAAAAATTAAGGAAATTAGTTAGGGAAGTGGATTGGACTGAAGAACTTGGGGATCTAAAGGTAGAGGAGGCCTGGAATTACTTCAAGTCAAAGTTGCAGAAACTATCAGAAGCCTGCATCCCAAGAAAGGGGAAAAAATTCATAGGCAGTAGTTGTAGACCAAGCTGGATAAGCAAGCATCTCAGAAAGGTGATTAAGAAAAATCAGAAAGCCTACAAGGAATGGAAGATGGGAATGATCAGCAAGGAAAGCTACCTTATTGAGGTCAGAACATTTAGAGATAAAGTGAGAAAGGCCAAAAGCCATGTAGAGTTGGACCTTGCAAAGGGATTAAAACCAATAGTAAAAGGTTCTAGAGCCATATAAATAAGAAGAAAACAAAGAAAGAAGAAGTGGGACCGCTAAACACTGAGGATGGAGTGGAGGTTAAGGATAATCTAGGCATGGCCCAATATCCAAACAAATACTTTGCTTCAGTCTTTAATGAGGCTAATGAGGAGCTTAGGGATAATGGTAGGATGACAAATAGGAATGCGGATATGGAGGTAGATATTACCGCATCTGAGGTAGAAGCCAAATTCGAACAGCTTAATGGGACTAAATCAGGGGGCCCAGATAATCTTCATCCAAGAATATTAAAGGAACTGACAAATGAAATTGCAAGCCCAATAGGAAGAATTTTTAATGAATCTGTAAAGTCAGGGGTTGTACCATATGACTGGAGAATTGCTAACACAGTTCCTATCTTTAAAAAAGGGAAAAAAAGTGATCCGGGCAACTTCAGGCCTGTTAGTTTGACATCTGTAGTATGCAAGATTTTGGAAAAAATTTTGAAGGAGAAAGTAGTTAAGGACATTGAGGTCAACGGTAATTGGGACAAATTACAACATGGTTTTACAAAAGATAGATAATGCCAAACCAACCTGATCTCCTCCTCTGCGAAGGTAACAGATTTTTTAGACAAAGGAAACACAGTGGATCTAATTTATCTCGATTTCAGTAAGGCATTCGATACAGTTCCACACGGGGAATTATTAGCTAAATTGGAAAAGATGGGGATCAATATGAAAATTGAAAGGTGGATAAGGAACTGGTTAAAGAGGAGACTACAACGAGTCGTACTGAAAGGTGAACTGTCAGGCTGGAGTGAGGTTAGTAGTGGAGTTCCTCAGGGATCTGTTTTGGGACCAATCTTATTTAATCTTTTTATTACTGACTTTGGCACAAAAAGTGGGAATGTGCTAATAAAGTCTGCGGATGACACAAAGCTGGGAGATATTGCCAATACAGAGAAGGACCGGAATATCATACAGGAAGATCTGGATGAAATTTAATAGTGAAAAGTGCAAGATCATGCATTTAGGGATTAATAACAAGAATTATTGTTATAAGCTGGGGATGCATCAGTTGGAAGTAACAGAGAAGAAAGACCTCAGAGTATTGGTTGATCACAGGATGACTATGAGCCACCAATGTGATATGGCCATGAAAAAAGCTAATGCGGTCTTGGGATGCATGAGGTGAGGTATTTCCAGTAGAGATAAGGAGGTGTTAGTACCGTTATACAAGGCACTGATGAGACCTCATCTGGAATACTGTGTGCAGTTCTTGTCTCCCATGTTTAAGAAGAATCAATTCAAACTGGAACAGGTGCAGAGAAGGGCTACTAGGATGATCCGAGGAATGGAAAACCTGTCTTATGAAAGGAGACTCAAAGAGCTTGGCTTGTTTAGCCTAACCAAAAGAAGGCTGAGAGGAGATATGATTGCTCTCTACAAATATATCAGAAGAATAAATACCAGGGAGGGAAAGGAATTATTTAAGCTCAGTACCAACGTGGACACAAGAACAAATGGTTATAAACTGGCCATGAGGAAGTTTAGACTTGAAATTAGATGAAGGTTTCTAACCATCAGAGGAGTGAAGTTCTGGAACAGACTTCCAAGGGGAGTAAGTGGGGGCAAAAGACATATCTGGCTTCAAGACTAAGCTTGATAAGCTTATGGCGGGGATGGTATAATGAGATTGGTCTTTGACTATTAGCAGTAAATATGCCCAATGGCTTGTGATGGGATGGGATCTGAGTTACTACAAAGAATTCTTTCCTGGGTGTCTGGCTGGTGAGTCTTGCCCACATGCTCAGGGTTTAGCTGATCGCCATATTTGGGGTCAGGAAGGAATTTTCCTCCAGGGCAGATTGGCAGATGCCCTGGGGGGTTTTCGCCTTCCTCTGCAGCGTGGGGCACGGGTCACTTGCTAGAAAATTCTCTGCAGCGTGGGGCACGGGTCACTTGCTAGAAAATTCTCTGCACCTTGAAGTCTTTGAACCATGATTTGAGGACTTCAATGGCTCAGACACAGGTTTGATACAGGAATGGGTGGGAGAGATTCTGTGGCCTGCGTTGTGCTGGAGGTCAGACTAAATGATCATAATGGTCCCTTCTGACCTTAAAGTCTATGACTCTATGAAATGGTGAAAAGAAGGGCCTGATACCAGAGAGAACCCCCAAGGGTTCCAGTATGGCTACTGCACTGGCCAGTGGCTTGTTGGCCAGGTGCCGGCAGAAGGGCTGGTACCAAAGTCGGGTGGCACGTAGGCTTCATGCCGATTGTAGGGTCTAGGTGGAGCGAAAGAATCCCCTTCAGACGCCAAAGAGGATTCTTCTCTTGGGGACCATGGCAGAGTAGTACCTGCTTCTGCCTCCACGTGGTGCCAGGGATCCGGGAACCAGTGGCAGGTCGGAGACCGCTGTGTTAGGATCATGGAGAGCTTGCCCCTAGAAGGTACCGAGGTGGCCGGTGCAGGGAAGGAGCTTGATGCTCCCTGCTCTCTCCTGTCTCTGGTCACTGTGGTTGACAGGGCCGGCGGGACCAGGACAACAGGTCCTTTGCTGCTTGTAAGGCCTCTGAGGTCGAAGGAACCAGCAGACGCTAGCACTGTGTCCGCTTCCGGGGATTGGCAATGGGTTCCAAACTGGACTCAGCGCTCTAGGTGCAGTCAGCGGCACCATCGGTGGCTCGGGGGAGGACGAATGGCCCAACAAAGGTCTCATGTGCTGGCCATTCCCCCCTTGTCCCTCTTCTGCACCTGAGAGCGCCCTTTATTGGTGTGCTGTTTCTTATGCTTCTTCCTTGGCACGAGTGATTGAGAATGGTGCCAGGAAGAGCACGGTGCCAGGAAGAGCACTCCACATGGATGTCGAAGTGCTTGACGCTGATTTGGAGTGACTCAGCTCTGAGACTGGTCTGACGGCTCCCTCCATGAGAATGGCCTTGAGCTGAATGTCCCTGTTCTTCTTAGTGTGAGGTCTGAAGTCTCTGCAGATCTAGTACTTATCTTTAATGTGAGTTTCCCCCAAACAGTTTAGACAGCTAGAGTGCAGGTAACTCACTGGCATCAGCTTGCCATAGGAGGCACACGGCTTGAAGCACCAGGACCGGGGCATGCCCAGCCCTCGGAGTGAAAAGTCCCTCGATGACAAGGACAATTATTTACACTGCTATATACGCTACCACTAAGAACTATCTACACTAACTACAATAACTACACAAAATATGAACATAGAAGAGTCTAAGCCACTGGGAAAGACGACTTGCTACAACAAGAAGGATCACTCCAGAAACCGTCATGGATGATATGAACGAACTGAGTGGCCACGGGGCCGGCGATGCCCCTTATACCAACGCATATGTGCGCGACTCCAGAGGACGCTAGAGCTGGCCCTATGAATACCACTAAGGGAAAAATCTCCTGCAACTGTGCATGTAGTGCGCACACACCTAGTATGGAATGGACATGAGCCAGCACTTGAAGAACAATACCTTGTGAATTCCAAGTCATTTATATATGAGAGATACAAAATAAAATGTTACTACTTTTTCCTTCTGGTTTGCGCTGCAGAACTAGTATAGCTTTGGAAAAATTAGATGCTTTCTACTTCAGATTATGAAACTTTATGGTATTATTAAACTAATCACCAAGCAAAGTATCTTTGTTGGTGGTGATGCCTGAGCAAGGACACAACTAGACTTTGAGATACTAGAATGAATATATGCAGGACATGTGCTTGAAAACACTCCTCCCCATTGTTTTACATGTAAACTAAAGGCTCAGTAAGGCTCAAACATGGAACCCCATAATGCAATTTTGGAGCAACTTTTATAAATGCATTTTAAAGACCAATTAAATAACCAAACTGATACAAATGAGTGTGGTAATTCTTGGCATTTCTATAGCTCTTTCCATCCAAGGATCTCAAAACACAAACACTAATGCCTAGAAAGACCCCTGTGAAGTAGGTAATCCCTCTTTTACAGATAGGGAAACTGAGCTTGAGAGGTTTGGAGCCAATTTTCAAGTTACCTCCAAGTGAGTGCTTCTGTTTTTGGGTGCCGAACTTTGGAATACCCAGGCCTGACTTTTAGAGGCACCGGACACCTACAACTCCTATAGTGATAAGGCCATGTGTGTCTAAATTTGGGTACCCAAAATTGGAGATTACCAAAATTAGAGATCACCTTTGAAAGTTTGGCCCTTAAGTGACATGCATCAGAGCACACAGGAATTCTATGGCATTGCCAGCAACAGTACTCATGTCTGACTGCCAGTTCTACGCTTTAACCAGAAGATGGATTCTTTAAGCCCCCAGCAATTAAATTATTTGAGGCTGTTACTCCTTCCAGAGCTGAAATTCCACTTTCACTGAAGTAATAAATTGTATATTTTAATTAAAGCCCATTACTTCTTGTCCTGTCCTCAGGGTGTAAGGACAACAATTTATCCTTTCTTCTTTACAACAACCTTTTACATACTTGGAGACTGTTACCATGTTTTCCCCTCAGTCTTCTCCAGACTAAACAAGCCCAGTTTCTTTCAATCTTTCCTCATAGGTCATGTTTCTAGATCTTTAATAATTTTTGCTGTTCTCCTTTGGACTTTCTCCAATTTAGTCACATCTTTCCCCAAGTGTGGCATCTAGAACTGGTCACAGTACTCCAGGTGAGACATTATCAGTGCTGAATAAGGTGGAATAATTATGTATTGTGTCTTGCTGACAATGTTACTGATAATACATCCCAGACTGATGCATCATAGATCTAGATCATAGAAATTATCTGTGTAAGGAAAGCAAATGGTGTTGGCCTCTTGTTAGGGGATGATTGAAATTTTGGCATGTGGGGAAACAGTTTGAGACTGAAGGATAAACATCAGCTAATATCAGTGGACATATAAACTCGTCTTTACATTCCAACCTTAGCATGCCAATGAGATAAATGCAGCAGTTCACACCTTACATAGCTGTTGTTTCAGGTGGTCTTCAAACTCTGGCAGACACCACTATATTGGTTACACTAGGCTCATGTTTTTGAGGTTGTCTTTGCAACCATGAAGGCTAGAAAGAATTATTTTAAAACAAAAGCTCAGAAGTGGGAGTAAAGGATGAATTTCACTTTTGTGAAATCATGACATCCAAGGACCTCTTGACGCCAACTGGCAAAGTGCACAAGGATGCATTAGGGTTGCAGGAAAGCCCTGAGTCTAGTGTTTACATACTAGTTTACCAAAAAATGTCATGTAAGGTTTCTAGTGAAAGCCTGTGTCACACTGGTCAACATAATCTTTGCAAAATGTAAGTGCAGATAAAATGTAAGGAGATAAGTGTGTGTATGTGTGTATATATAATTATGTTCTTAGGAACTAATAGTTAGGGTTACCATACTTAAATAAAAAAAGAGGACCCTCCACAGGGTCCTGGCCCCGCCCATTTCCC
>NC_048300.1:90514514-90531004 GCF_013100865.1 Trachemys scripta elegans
TCGGGCAGCCCGGCTCTTAAACAGAGCGGGGGCGGCTGGAGCCTCCAGCCCCCGGGGCTCTGTGTAACTGACCCAGTGTCAGTTACACAGAGCCGCAGCCGCTGGAGGCTCTGTTTAAGAACCGGGCTGCCCGAGCGCTACCGGCTTCGGGCAGCCCCCTTGCCTCCAGACCCTGCGCCCCCAGCCGGGCACTTCCCCTCCCGGGCTCCGGCAGCGCAGGGTCTGGAGGCACGGGGCTGCCCTAAGCCGGTAGCGTTCAGGCAGCCCGGCTCTTAAACAGAGCCGCCATTTTCCCGGACATGTTCAGCTTTTTGGCAATTCCCCCCGGACGGGGGTTTGACTGCCGAAAAGCCGGACATGTCCGGGAAAAAGAGGACGTATGGTAACCCTAAATAAAAGACATTACCTCTCCAACTTTGTGTGTCTTTGTGTATTATCAGAGGGGTAGCCGTGTTAGTCTGGATCTGTAAAAAGCAACAAAGAGTCCTGTGGCACCTTAAAGACTAACAGATGTATTGGAGCATAAGCTTTCGTGGGTACATCTGATGAAGTGGGCATTCACCCACGAAAACTCATGCTCCAATACATCTGTTAGTCTTTAAGGTGCCACAGGACTCTGTTGCTTTATGTATTATGCATCTTACAATGGAAGCACATTTGCATTCTGAGTCAAATGCTAATGAAGAGTTTGCTGGAAGAAATTAACAGGAACAGCTGAACAGCAGGGGAAGGAACTGTGTTTACAGGTGAAGAACAAAGGACTGGTCTAAGATATCTAGAGGTGCAGAAAGACACACTGGCATACTTTATCTAGAGAGACAAGCTGCCAGAACACACGTTCTCAGGAAAGGAAGGTCTCAGTCATCCTGATTGAAAAGCTCCGCGAGAAGGACTTTAGGTAAGCAGTACCGTATTAGACAAGAGGGCATCTTGATAGTATGTGTAAGCTTTAGAATGCATGATATTTTTAATATGTAACCTTTTGTTTCCATTAATCGTACTTGCCAACATTTGAATCTCAATTGTTAAATAAACTTATGCTTGCTTTCTCTATGAATACATTTAAGTGCTGTGTGTTTATTTGAGCTGTGTCCTCAGGTGAAATTGATACGCTGGTATGTATTATTCCTTTGGGATTAGCAAATCTCTGAATACTGTGAGTGTCCAGTAAAATAAGGGCTGGATCCTCCAAGGAGATGCTCAGAAGGCTCGGGGGATCACACAGCTGAGCCAAGCTGTGCCTGAAATAGAGAGACCAATTGCATTGAAGAATATTTGAACACCTTTAAAAGGATTTGCCGTGTACACAGAATCCCTGATGAATACAGAATGATTGTCTTAGTCCCCAAACTGACTCATTAAACACTGCAAAGCTTTACTAAACCATGTAAGAGACATTATGTAACGTGATCAGTTTAAGACCTTAAAAAAGTTTCAAATTACTCCAGAGGCATATTGCCTCAAATTTAGAAACCTCGAAACTTGACAGAATGTCACAGGGAACATATTCATAAAATAAAGGGATTATTTAAGAAAATGGATTAAAAAGTAAAGGGGCAGACTATTATAACAAGGTTATAGATATATTTGCTCAGCAGTTCTTTGAAGTCTTCTCTGGGGTTAGAGGTGCTGTGTGGGAAAAGTCCCCAGTTTCTATAGTGGTGGCAGCAGTAGACTTGTACTTGTTGGAAGGGGGAAAAGGGAGAGAAGGGAACAGACTGGACTTAGACCACTTGCCAGTTTTGCTTAGCTGCAAAAAAAGCCTAGGGACCAGCCATCAAAAGATAGAAAATTTTGTGCATAATCAACAACCTCTTAAATCCCTTGTAGAGAAACCTATTTCTAGGTTGTACTTATTAAAATGAGCAATAAAAGTTTTTGGCCAAATTCTTCTCAGTTATAGTGGTGTAAATCTGGAGCAATTCCACTGACTTCAGTAGTTACTGCAGATTTCCATCAAACTCTAAGAGCAATATTGGTCTTATTTCACCTTTTTAACTACTTCCTTGAAATAGTCTTCAATATTTGTTTCTTCCTAAAACAATGAGAAGCTGATATTTTAAACTTCGGTTTTAAAATGTGTTATGTATCAGTACTAAATATTTCAATCACAAGAAATAAAGATCTAGGACAAAACTTTAAGCCCTGAGTGCCAAACTGAAGACAGCTTAACCTATACTTAGACTTCTAAATATGTGGTCTGATTTTCAGAGGTGCTGAGCACTTCAAACTTGAAGTCAACTTTGACAGCCTGAGAAGATCTTTAATATATGTTTCTGGCTTGGAATAAGAAGGGCTGATTATCTGTTACCAAGGAAAGGAATGTGAGGATGGGGGAGGGAAACATGGCACCTTTGCCTTCGCCACACACACAGTGACCAGCCTCAACTGGAAGTTGGGGCACCTACAGGATGCTGTAATTTATGCTTGGCTTTGCGAGGCTGCAGAGTGGACTGAGAGAAGCAGATAATAGCCAGGAGTACAGGATGTTCCCAACATGCTAGGGGATTGGAAGAATGCCAGTGTAGTTATACTCTTAAAAATGATGTTCAGAAATGGAATCGGTCAAACTAAGAAGATGAAAAGGAAAGATTATTTTTTGGACAAGGAAAACTTTATATATCACAAATTTACATCTTTTATTTATTTTAGTTCATTTAAGGTTTTTACTAACTTTTCACAGGGAGAGGGGGAAGACAAGGAAAACGACAAAAGGAATTGGGCAGGCATTCTAAAATCCTGTGTGGGGAGGGGGCATTCACTAACCTCATTAGTAAGCCACAGGAGAAAAAAGGCTGTTTAAGTACACCACAACTGTTTTGGAGATAAGAGATTAACCAGTATATCAGCAAGCCACAGATGTAAAAATAAGATTTACATTTAGTACCCTGAAGAAAGAACTAGAAGTTTCAGGGTTGCTCCTGCAGAAATGTGCTCTGTTGGCATGGTAGGGCTTGAGCATGACCTTCCAAAATTTCAGGAGGAGGAGAAGTCGTCTAGCTACGGGATCTTTCTGTGTGGCTCTGCAATACAACTGGATAAGGAAATCTTATACTGGCAATTTTTCCAGACATTCTTGGTAAAAAAATGGACTGCTTTGGCCTACTATCAATCTTGATATAGTCCCTAAAAGGCAGGGTTGGCTGTACATAACATCATGAAAGTATCTGGGGGAATTTTTGTTGTTGTTGATTTTCTCCTTTTATTGCCTGCATACAAAGAGGCAGAAGTCACTCAATGAAAGTAGAACTAATTCTCAATCAACTGTATTTCTGCAAGTTTAGGAGAAGAAACTGAATCACAGAAAACAAATTGGGTGAAACTCCGGCCCCACTAAAGTCAAAGGCAAAACTCCCATTGACTTAAAAGGATTTCACACATTGTTCTTAAATTAAAGCCCATAAAACAGCACTGTAATTCTCTAGAAATATAAGGCCAATGAAAAGCAGCAGTTAAATTTCTGCAGAGCAGAAAACAGTAAGCAATACTATTGCTAGAGCTTGCTAAACTTCGAAGCTATGTGTAAAGTATAATACAATTTAAATGCTAAGGCACCAAAAATTCAGTGGAGTTGCCTCTGTATTAGGTGTACTTAACACAGCAATTAAAATTCAGACTGGTAGGTTATGTGATTTAGTAAAAACCGCTTGTCCACTTCTTAAGAAATTTTTCTCTCTGAGTAAAAACACTCCCAACTTTTCATCTGGACAGTGGCTTATACAAGTTTGAGGCTTTTAATAAAATAAATAAAGGTAACAGATCAGACTATCCTCTGGTCAGCCCTTGGATTAAACCCCTGAGACTGATCTGGGGACTGAGTAACTCTAAGAGGGAAAAAAAAAATTCTGCATACATTCTTCAGTTCAACAGATTCATCACAAACAAGGTTTTCCTCTTCACTTCCTTACTTGGGACCCTTTCTGAGTCTGTATGCATCTGAAGAAGTGGGCTGTAGTCCACGAAAGCTTATGCTTTAATACATTTGTTAGTCTCTAAGGTGCCACAAGTACTCCTGTTCTTTTTTCTGAGTTCTGTAATGTATCCATGTATCAGGCATTAAAAGTTATTTATTCTTGCCAAAATGTGTGTATTATTTCAATTTTTGTTACAGAAATAGATGAGATGGCATTGTATCTTAAATACTTATTCTCAGAAACTTATAACTTAACCAAAGAATTACATTTTGAGCTGAAATTTGTTTTCAGCATAGCGATTTGTTTGCAAAAAATGTTTCAAGACAAATCTATTCAGACATTTGAAAACTGGACACTGAAAAAATGTATTTCAGTAAGTATTTTGTCAAAATAGCTGCTTTAATTTTTCTTTAAACACAAAAAATACAATAAATATTAATGTAATAGGTCAATATTTTATTTGCCCCAGAAGTTAGTTTCCACATCTTTAACTCTGCCCCAAGTTCATATATAAATGACCATATAAATAAACTGAGTAGTGCCTTTAGAAAAAATATTTTATCTTAATCCCCATATGTAATCTGTATCTCTTTTTGTATTACTTCATAAAATATTTTGTGGTAATGTAATAAAGGTCTCAGTTGTTATGCATACAATGTAATGGGGCAGAATTGCAAATTATAATAGCAAAATTTAGGATGCATCAGAAACTTAACTCTGAATATCATAAAATTTTGTGCAATTAAAATCTCACCCTTAACAATAAACTAATATGGGGCTGTTTTGAATTTACTGAGCATATATTTAATAAAAACAAAGCAACTGAATTTATCAGTGACTGTTCAAGAACAGCTACCAGAGGGTAAAACGAGAACCCACCAGCTGATATGGTCAAATATTCATTTTTAAAATGTGTCAAAATTTATCAGCAAAGACGTCTGAGAGTACACCATCTACCTGGTCTTTTAATAAATACTAAAAATCAGAAGCAAAGTAGAAATCTACTTAACATGGGGGGGGGGGGGAGAGAGAGAGTCAAGTTAGTATGTGGAACACAGCATGTGGTAAAATTTCCAAAGAGCCTAAGTGAATTAGGAGCCTAAGTCCCAGTTTCCAAAGTGACAGGCACTTAGGAGCCTACGGCTCACTAACTTTCAATAGTCTTTTGAGTTAATTTAATTTCCACTGTTAGAAACCTTTAATGCAGGATTCAAAAGAGTATATTACATTCTTAAGTTTTCAAGTAAAAGCTTTTTTGTTGTTGTTTTATACATAGGAATACAAAATCTTAACACTAATTATTTACGTATAATAAGATGGAAAAACAGTATCTCAATGACCATGAAAATTCTTTGCTGAGACCCTGAAAATTAATGCTTAGTTTAAGTTATAAGCCCCTGATAATGGAAATTTATAATGTAAATGATGAAAACTAGCATTTCTGCAAAACTTGAAAGGAATAAATTATGGCATCAGATATAATAGGATTATACGAGGACACTCTTCACATTCCAAGATGTGCTCAGTAATTTGTGGGATCTGAACCTTTGGCATCTATCAATAAATGGCCCAATACCACAATTCTTACAACAGTAATCCCATGAGTAAGAAGTAATCCCATGAGTTTCAGGGTAGGGTTTATGGGTAGCCTTATATTTCCAACTACTTGAAACATTAACAAGCAATAAAATTTTGGGTATCCCTAGAAAAACTTTTTTGTAATAATGGAATAGTTATAATCAAGCCCCTTATATATTCCAAGAGAAAAATTCAATCTCCGGACCAATGTCCAACAGCTAATCATTTATTTTTTTTAAATACTAAAAGATAAAAGTCACAAGATTCCTCCCTCCCAATTCCCAGAGCTAGTAATGTGTTTATTTGACCCTACTGCTAACTTAAACTATATACTTTATATGCCTTTAATGGAAGGTAACTAAAGGCACTCATTCAGCAAAGCATTTATGTCCTAATTACCTCAATAATAGCATAACTAGAATAACTTGTGTGATAAAATACAGTACTTTGATCAATTTAGAGAGTGATGGTAGGGTTACTTTGATTGGAAGGAAGGGGAGCAATGAAAAAATGATTAAGTATTTTGGAATCATTTACTTAGCGGATACATATTTTTAACATTGCTATCAATATGATAGCTGGGCTCAGTTCTCAATTTTCTAGATCATATTATACACCAAAATCTCACTTTCAACTGGGAAACTATATGCAGACACAAAGCCTGCTGTTTCCATGATGCACTCAAGTCTTACTAACCCAAGCCTGAATTAATAAATCTGTTTTCACTGACACTCCTTCACCAGTTAAGGACTTGTCTACATTAAAAAATTTTGAACTGGTGTAGCTACATCAATATAACAACACTGTTGCAACCCCAATTCAGATGTGCTGCATCCAGATTAGGCAGTCTTGCATCTGTGTGACTTGCTCTAGTTTCATAAAGAGGTTACATTCCTCTGAGTAGCAGCATGTGGCAAATTTTACAAAGTTCACTGAAAAAGCTGGTAAAACATCAGATACACGGTAGTGTTAACTCTCATTATATGTGTTATGCTGTAGACAGAGGTACAGGAAAAAATACATATAGAAGAAAAAAAACCAATATTGACAGAAGAACAAGTACAAAAGAAGTGTTTAACTGAGATTACCTACAAATTTCTTCCAGTATAATTAAGTACATGAATGTGATTTTATCTGATAGTAAAATGAGACAAAAAGTTGGAAAGTTAAATTAATCCCCCAGCTTTTTAAATTAATTCTGTAAATCATGAAAGTTAGCAAACCAATGACAACTGATATAATTGACATTATAAAAATTAAGTATGTATTTTAACTACTTTAAAAGCAAACTAAAGAAACCTTAAATTGCATAACAAATTAACATCTGTTTAATTAGTGCGTAAATCAAACCTCCCCCCTTCTAATCTTTGGCACTACTGCCTCTAAAAATGGTAAGAGTGGGATTTTCAGCTTAGTTACATACCAACTTGTGTGTGTAGAGTACAAAAGGGTACAATTTTAAGGCAAATTAAATTTTATAGTCTACTGACCTCAAAATAACTACCGGTACTTTAAAAAACTTGAACAAGCCAGCCTGTCATCACCTAAAAACCCAATTCAGAGCAGATTCTCTTTTATTGGAGGTCAGTTGTTTAAAAAGATGTTATGAGTTTTCTTCAATTTTTTAGAAGCTCTACTTGACATTTTCTTCATTGTAAAACTTCACGTCTAAACTTTAAAATGAATAACAAAACAATCATATCTAGTGTCAAAAACACTGCATAATTTGTACAGAATATAGCTAAACCTATAAAAAATGAACACCCCTTTCTGGATCAAACTTCCTTTTTTCCTTTAGATAGAGGAGCAAATGGTTAAGACAATTCTGTCAACCAGGTATTTTCTCAGCCACCATTCAGTTCCCAGTAACAGGCTTCTATTATACTACTGGAGACGGAAAAGAATGTAGTTATAGAATACTAAACAGAAAGATGCTGTTGACACTCCTGTTTGGTTAAACATTTTCATATTTTAAAGCAAAGCAAAAAATTTAAAACAGGATATGTCATAGATATTGAATCATCAAGAGATTGATTTAAAAACAGAAAGTTCATAAAGGCAAGGCGTGTGACTCTTCAATAATGGTTTGCTTAACACAAGTCTGAAAATAATCAACATGCACTAACTAGATTACATTTTGGTATATTCCTATTTGCATAAATCCAGAGAATTCCTGGTATATGTTTGAAAAAAGCAACTGATGTACAATTAAAAGAATCAACTATGACAATTTTAACCAGGAAAGCAAAAATCCTTGCCCATTATTATAGATATTAAAAAAAAAAAATCTAATGATGCCCACTATCTCATTTTAGAAATTGATCAGGTTTACTAAATGAAATACATTCATTTCTAGCTTTAATTATTATAGCATGGGAAAAAGGTTACTATCACTATTTGTTATTTCTAAATATGTTAATGGAAATGTGAATGTAGGAAATTTGGCATCTAATTTTTGCAGCTCTAAAGCTGCAGTGAGTGAAATATATGAGGCCCAGTGGAATTAGAATCCAGAAAACAAATTAAAATCTTTACAGACATTTGGAACCTCCGTATACTTTCAAAACCGATCATTTAAGGGGATAGATCAACTTACTGCAAAGTCTATCAAGAAGCATTATGTTGTGAATTTCCTCTACAGGCTATCTCAAAATCTTTGAAAGATACTTAAATGTGATGCCCAACCTGTGCATTATAGACTAAATTATGGGACCAATACTCATATCAAATAGTACCTAACTTCACAAACAGAACCATTTGAATTAATAGGTTTTTTTGCAGATTTACTAGAGGATATCAGAATCTGGTCTTACACATTTAATTCGTCTAATAATGGTCCACAGCACATATAAAAGCTTAAAATAACTGCAGGTTAAGGCTTGCAGAAAATAGCATCAGAATAGACATGACCTCACCATAACAAATAAAGGCCATGATCCTACACTGTGACTGGCATGGGCATAGCAGTCTGCTCACACAGATTACAATGCAGGATGGAGGGACACAATGTCCCAATAGGTAACATTTTGCATGTCTGAACTGATACGAGTAAAGTTTTCAACTAAATGTGTATTAGTAAATTTTAAATCTTTCCTGTTTGTTAAAAACAGTTTGACATCATTTTTTCAAACTATAAAGCATGCATATTTCTGTGTTATTTATGCAAATAAAAATATAAGCAGACTCATGCATCAGGTTCTTTAATTGTTGGAATGTGGCAAATATCTTCACTGTCAAAAACAGCTCCTTAAAAGGGTAGAATATTCTCTTCTTGTAAGAGGATAACCTTTTTCTTGAGAACATTCAAAGACTTAAAATTTTTCAGTGACAAGATTAAACAGCTACAACTCGCTATCTTTAATTACTAATATATGATTCAGGCCCTTTCCCTGTTTCTGAATGCTTTTCTCTTGGGGCTATTTTTCTATGCTTAGGCACTACTAAAATTAGAAGGTCTGAAAAAAAAGTTCTAGCTGGAAACATGATGCAGCTAAAGACTACTTTTCTGTACAATAAAGTTTTATTCTACACAAGAATCGAATAGCTGTTGGAAACTGTAATAGTACAGTGTACAACTACACTAAGTACAGTAGCCAATTTATTAAAAAGACATTTACAGAACAGATTAAAATATTTACAGTTATGCTCTTCATCTAACGAATATACATTGCAGAGTCTCAAAATGTTTTGCCTGACCCAACAAACATGCACAAGGAAATGGCAATGTGATCTGGTTTACAGCATTGCCAACTGAATTATTTAATCTCCCTCACCATGTGGTGATTTTCCTGCACCATCCTGTTGCAAACAATGAACATACTGCAAATCTCAATTTAAGAAAGACAAGGAAGATTAACTTTTCTATCTTGTTTTTTGTTTCATTGTGTAAAACACAATGGCGAAAGCAAAGCTATTGGAAATATTTGCATTTTGTTATGAACATTTGGAAAATCAAGGAGAATAAGCTTTTTCATGTACAACTATAACTTAAAAATGTCAAAACTCTATCAAACTGAAAAGAAAGGAAAGGAGTGACTTTAAAAAAATACTAGACAGCTATTTTATGTTCGGTCATCCTAAGTCATGCACGCCTGATTAGCAAATTATTGGCAGGCTGAGAGGCACAACACTGATCAAGTTCCTTGACCTGCACAGTCTGCATCTGAAGGTATTTTTGCCCTAAACATTGTAAAACCCATCTGGAATCCAGTATATCAGCATGGTCCTGTTACATACTATTGCTTATTTAGTGCATCTGAATCTCACTGCTTCCTAGTACTAAATATTATTACTACTTGCACTGTAGGTGCAAAATAATTCATATCCAAGCTTTTAAAAGCGATATTTTCATTTATGAAAGCAATTTTGGGGGGCTTTTAAAATAAAAATCCTAATCACTGAGAAACAGAACCAGGTCACCACAAAAAAGGATCACATATAACTTCTCTGTAAGTCCAGCCAAACTCCCAAGTGACATCCTCACACTTCATATCCTTGGGGGAATTTTTAACACAATACAAACCACCGATAAATTAATATTCTTTAATAGTAAAGATCAACTCAGATTTCCCTGAATTAAATATTTTCCATTCTACAGAAGAAAGTATCATTATTGACTCTCAGAACTTACTTAGAGAGAAAATTCTCTCTTCAAAACTTAGTCAGAGGATGCTTTTGGACTTAGTGAATATAACAGATTTTTTGGAAGGGGAGAGGAATAAATGTACTGCAAGTGGGACAAGCTGAAAATCTTTCATTACTGTATCATCAAATCTTCCACCTCTGGTTTAAAAAAAAAAAAAAAAAAGATACACAAGAAGCAAAACAGGTGAAACAGAAAGGAGTAGTGCTACTGAATTACTTAGGAGGCCAATTGATCTCAACATTTTACTTAGAAGTTCTATTTCAGTATTAAGCCTCCAAAGCACAAAGCCCATTTCATTTCTATTCACACACAGATTTCTTTTTTTTTTTTTTTATAAAGAAAAACCAACAACAGCTTTATACTTTTCATGCAACAATTCTGGACTTCAGAGATTCACTGCAAACAAATAACCACAAAGTACTTTAATGCTACCACTATCTATCCAGAACACCAAATATATTACAAAGTAAGACAAGGTAAACATTTGCTTCAATTTTGGCTTCATGCATATCTACATTTTTTAAAAAGTAAGCTAAAATCCTACTGTATATCTTTACAGTATATCATGTTCATTTCACCTTCTAAAAGTAATAAGAACAGTACCTAACTATGAGTGAGTAAATAAATGTAAATTTGATTTATTTAATCAAATTAATGTCTTGAAATATCTTGCAACCTTGAGAAGGCGAAAGACTTATTTTTATAACCTAATTTCATTTCAGTTTTATTAAACTGTCTTCATTATTCTGTGCGCACACACAGGCACACACAGAAATAGCGATATCTACTTACAGTTTACACAAATATTTACATACATGTTATATACAAACTAATGTGACTGCATGATTTTCAATATAAAAGCATATGCTTCTTTCTAGCACATATAATTGTTGCGTTGGTCTTACAAGAGTAATATAAACCTTTTGCAACAACTAGCTAAAGCATATACCACAGCTGATCCAGGTTTTCATAGCTTGTAGGTTTAAAAAAAAAAAAAATACAATACCTAGAACACTGTTATCAAACAAATATGCTTTATTGGCATCTAAAAACAAAATGCACCCAACATTAAAATGTACTTTTATCATTTTTTTTTAACCCACTGCAGTACGAGGAACAAATCACAGACACTTACTTTAGAGAAAACAGAGACTATAGTGTGGATTTTACGAAAGCACTTTTAATCTCTGTATTATGCTCCTTAAATGACCAGGGCTATTTCTTTTTCTCTCTTTCTTTTCTTTTTTTTTTTTTTTTTTTTTGGTGTGTGCGCGCGCCAAATTTCAGGAACATAAAATATCACAGCTTTGTCTATGTTTAAAATTCTGCAGCAGCCTAAAAACATGGACAAGATATACCAGCACCTGCTTTCAAGTATAACAATTTCCACAGCCAACCTAATGGTAGTATCTAAAAAAATTCCATTTTCTTCCATAGGAAGTCTCTGTTTGACAAGCTGTTATTTATCATTGTGACATTAAAAGCAACTGGGGGCAAGTCTGTGTTTTATCAGAGAAATAAAAAAATGTTTACCTACCATGTTCAAATTAAGAACAGTGTTCTATACAAGTCAGTTGTACAGTTATTTAAGTGAAAGATGAACATCAACATCAGATTAACTTAATTCTGGCAGACAAAAGTGAACTGCTAAGGTCCAGTCAGCCATTTATCTATTACAGAGAGATGACAACTTTACAAAAGGTATCTTTTACCTACTGAGTGATGATTATGTCCCCTCAGTTTCTGTGCTTTCTACCACTGGTTCACTTTCTATATCAGCTTCTGTGTCACTCTTCTCTTTGTTTATCTCACTTGAAGATGCTAGTTTTTCATAAAGTTCTGGATCATTCTGCACTTGCACATTTGGTGGCTGACTTTCTGTCTCTGTATTTTCACCATTTACCTGGGGTATATTATCAGCTTTGCGCTGTGAAGTGGCCCCTTCAAAATATTCAAAAACCCTTGGATGTGGAGGAGGGATCCAGTTGTTCTGCATTCTGTCTCTTCCAAACCTGTTTCCATTTATTTCTCTGCAAAAATTAAAATCTCTGTCATCCCTATCCCTCTGTCTTTCCCAGGGTCTTCTACGGTCATCAAAATCTCTGTGAGCATCTTGTTCAAATCCCCTGTTCCAGTTGGGACCACTTCTAGTATCAAATCTGTAATTTACATGCCGAAATCTCTCTCTATCTTCATGGAAGCTTTTAGGACCACCATAGATAGGGAAAATATTGTGTTCTCTTTCATCATAATCTCCTCTCTGTCCCCAGTGCTTTTCTGAATTGAAACCAAAATGCTCTCTTCGACCAATATTATCCACACCTGGTCTTCCAAAATTCTCTCTCATATCTATATGTGGTCTTGCAAAATGTTCTCTTCCATCTATTGGAGGTCTTCCAAGACCCTCTCTTGGATCTACTGGTGGCCGTCCAATAGAATCCCTGACATCGACTGGAGATGGTCTATTAAGAGTCTCTCTGTTTTCCACTGGTGGAAAGCGATAGTCTCGGTCTCCTTCCTGTTGAATGCTATCACCGCCAAGTGGTAACCTTTTTTCTGGATTAGAAATGCTATCAACATTTTGTCTTCCAGGTGTTCCAAAATGTCTCTCTGTTTGGTTAAAAAGATCTCCTGGAGGAGGAAAAGGACCTCTAGGTGGTGGATGAAGGGATGGGTCAAGGATTGTTGGAGGAGGGATATTACGCTGTGGTGGCATTCCAGGCTGTATTAATGGAAATCTTGGTCCAGGTGACTGGGGTATTAGTCCTGGACGGAGATCTAAGAGAGGCATTCCGGGCATCCTTTGACTACTAATATTTAAATGGGGTATGTTTTGAATCCCTGCTGGATGCTGCATCCCCAGAAGTCCAGAACTACTTGAGACATTGGGTGGTGGCACTATTAGAAGCCCAGAGCTGCTTGAGACATTGGGTGGTGGCACACCCGCCAAAAGTCCAGAGCTGCTTGAGACGTTCGGTGGCGGCACTCCCGCCAAAAGTCCAGAGCTGCTTGAGACATTCGGTGGCGGCACTCCCGCCAAAAGTCCAGAGCTGCTTGAGACGTTTGGTGGCGGCACTCCCGCCATAAGTCCAGAGCTGCTTGAGACGTTCGGTGGCGGCACTCCCGCCAAAAGTCCGCAGCTGCTTGAGACGTTCGGTGGCGGCACTCCCACCAAAAGTCCAGAGCTGCTTGAGACACCAGGTGGCTGCACTCCTCCCGCAAGTGCAGAGCTGCTTGAGACACCGGGTGGGTGCACTCCTCCCGCAAGTGCGGAGCTGCTTGAGACACTGGGTGGCTGCATTCCTCCCGCAAGTGTGGAGCTGCTTGAGACACCGGGTGGCTGCACTCCTCCTGCACGTCCAGAGCTGCTTGAGACACCAGGTGGCTGCACTCCTCCCACACGTCCGGAGCTGCTTGAGACACCGGGTGGCTGCACTCCACCCGCAAGTCCGGAGCTGCTTGAGACATCATTTTGAACTGAAATACAATAAAAATATTTAGTAGACTGAAAAAGTCAACCTAACATTAAACAGTTTGGAATACAAATAATAATTTAATCCATTATTTCAGTTAATATATACATAGTTGGAATATTTACTTATTTAAATATTTGTAATAGTTTTGAGTTATGAACACAGATTTTTTTTAGTCACAATGGTGAAGACTGGGCATTAAGTCATGGAAACCGATGTTTTTATATAGTAAAGAGTGAGCAGAAGCTTTTAAAGGGCAGGGAAAACTACATGCTCACCAAGCCTACACACGTAAAAACGTGAACGTATTTGAATGAATGCTTAAAACTATATATTAAACTTAACTACCAGTTCTTCTCCCATTCCACTTTCAGAAAAATTTAAAGGATTTATTTTAAAATACTCCTAACTGGCCCAGCTTTACTTCTCTAGCCTATATGCACACAGATGTGTGAGAGAAATTTCTTTTCCACTGAGGACATGACCTACTGGAAAAGAGTGATCAAGAGATGCTAAAAAAGCTCATTATCAGCACTCTGTCACATATTAAATCCCAAATCCAAGACCATATTTAACCCGGAACATCCTACATTAGGATGAGTTAACACAATACATATAGGCTAATTTAAAAACTTGTATATATAAAATCAATTTATATGCGGCAAAATATGTAGGATACAGACATTTCTTACCAGATCTGTTGTTTTCACTGGAAGAAATCTGAACGTCTGCAAGATGTGATCCTTTTTCTTCTGACTCTGGTTTGTTGCTTGGAAGAGGGTTAAAAACACTTGCTGCTGATAATGTTGGAGTGGCTAGGCTGCTAGAAACAGTGCCAACTGGTAAAACAAGGCTACCAAAAGGAACATCTTTCATTGTCTCTTGAGTAATGGATAGAGGAGGCTGCACTAGAGCTGCAGGGGAAAAAACACAAAACAAAACAAAACAAACTCAGTATTTCTTGCCAATTCAGTTTGGCAGATGCTTTATTGTTAGAGCATATCAGCAAATATGTTCACCAAAAACAACGATATTGTTCACTTCGGAATAAATTGTTTTTCAAAAAACATTTGTGATCCTTATAGGCTTCCCAATGCTTCACTCTTAAGTAGTGGCTTATAAATAAATACAGAAGCAAACAACACTGGTTTCAACAGGCTTTAATATTCGAACAACTGAATGTAGCCGACTTGAAAAGATTGAATAATGAAAATAATAAATCATAAATAACGAATTCAATGATTGAAAGAAAAATACAGAAATAATTTGCTTAATGAGTATTATTTGATCACCTATACAACTATCGATTAAACAATGTATGTATGAATAATAAATAATTAATTTGCAAATAATTTCTTCAATGACTCCTGGGAAAATATTAAATATACTGTTTGTGAATATTATTAGACCAACTAAATTATGTACTATGAACTTGTTCTCAATACAAAGGAGAAAACAGCATATGAATACCCCATAGAACACGGTATCTACCACAATTTGTATACTATTAAGCAAGAACAGGGTAGATAAAAATCAATTATTTTTATTTTTAAATTTAATTTAATTTAAATTTACTTAAATACAGGGTGGGTTTTTTTTAAATAAACCTATTTAAAATTGCATTTGAAATCATGACAATCTATGTTGAGGCCTAAACTTACCGTACTCTATCAAAATCATTAAAGTAAATTAAAACAATAATACTGAACAGTACATGTTTGCTGCTGAAAGTTAAAGAAAGTTGAACCACTGAATTTATGAGAAGTCACTACTGGCTATGCACCTGGAACCACAGTTTGCTGAAGTGCTACACCAGCTTTTGATGGCAGTATCCTCCTCTGCAGATGCAGAGAGAATATTTTCTTCATTTCAGTTTATTCCACTAGTTCAATTCAATGACTAGTTCATTCAAACTTAAGAAACCAACTGGGAGTTGAAAATGCAGGAAAGCTTGTTTTCTTCTTCCAATCTATAAATAAAAACTAAGTGTGAGAGGATGAGATCTACTTGTTCTATAATTCTGAAGTACAATGGTGACCAGAAACAATCAGTTCAATTCACTAACTAGAGATAATACTTTGTTTAATAAATCAGCTCGTCTTAAATGCAAAACATGTTCTGATATATTTTGTGATAAAGTTTTTTTTCTTATGTACCCAGCATATTTTAGATAACTTTATTTAATAAAAAATGATTTTAAAATATTGGTTTTGTACATTTTTAACTGAATTCCAATTTCCAAATAGAGCATGACACAAATCACAAGTAAAAAATTAATTTAGTAAGTAAGAAATGCATCAGTTACCATTTTCTAACATCATAAAAAAATGTAAAAATTAAGAATCTAAAGAAATGCAAATTAAGCTATATAATTGCTTAAATAAATGTGTATTGATCTAGTGTATCTCCTGGTTAACAAAAAGAGCCAAATTTAATGTAAAGGCTATATTTAGTTGCAAATCAACATGTTTTAATGGTTATCAACCAATGAGAATCAACTTTTCTTTAAGAAAGTAACTAAAAAGTACAAATGCAAAACAAGATTAAAATTATTATTTAAATCAAAGGTTTCAGAGTAGCAGCCGTGTTAGTCTGTATCCACAAAAAGAACAAGAGTACTTGTGGCACCTTAGAGACTAACAAATTTATTAGAGGATAAACTTTCGTGGACTACAGCCCACTTCTTCCGATGCATATAGAGTGGAATAAATATTGAGGAGATATATATACACACATACAGAGGGCATAAACAGGTGGGAGTTGTCTTACCAACTCCGAGAGGCCAATTAAGTAAGAGAAAAAAAACTTTTGAAGTGATAATCAAGATAGCCTAATACAGACAGTTTGATAAGAAGTGTGAGAATACTTACAAGGGGAGAT